>NW_027036074.1:0-12631 GCF_034236695.1 Oncorhynchus nerka
CTCTGTCCATCATCCTCTCTGTCCATCATCCTCTCTCTGTCCATCATCCTCTCTCTGTCCTTCATCCTCCCTCTGTCCCTCATCCTCTCTCTGTCCCTCATCCTGTCTCTGTCCCTCATCCTCTCTCTGACCTTCAGTCTCTCTCTGTCCTTCAGTCTCTCTCTGTCCTTCAGCCCCCTTCTGTCCTTCAGCCTCTCCCTGTCCTTCAGCCTCTCTCCGTCCTTCAGCCTCTCTCTGTCCCTCATCCTCTCTCTGTCCATCGTCGTCTCTCTGTCTTTCATCCTCTCTCTGTCCCTCATCCTCTCTCTGACCCTCATCCTCTCTCTGACCTTCAGTCTCTCTCTGTCCTTCAGTCTCTCTCTGTCCTTCAGCCCCCTTCTGTCCTTCAGCCTCTCCCTGTCCTTCAGCCTCTCTCTGTCCTTCAGCCTCTCTCTGTCCCTCATCCTCCCTGTCCCTCATACTCTCTATGTCCCTCATACTCTCTCTGTCCCTCATACTCTCTCTGTCCCTCATCCTCTCTCTGTCCCTCATCCTCTCTCTGTCCCTCATCCTCTCTGTCCCTCATCCTCTCTGTCCCTCATCCTCTCTGTCCCTCATCCTCTCTCTGTCCCTCATACTCTCTCTTCACCTTTACTGTCTCTACAGTCTACTGTTCACCATCTCATCTCTCTCTCTCCATCTTTACTGTCTCTACAGTCTACTGTTCACCATCTCCTCTCCTCTCTCTTCACCTTTACTGTCTCTACAGTCTACTGTTCACCATCTCATCTCTCTCTCTTCACCTTTACTGTCTCTACAGTCTACTGTTCACCATCTCATCTCCTCTCTCTTCACCTTTACTGTCTCTACAGTCTACTGTTCACCATCTCATCTCTCTCTCTCCATCTTTACTGTCTCTACAGTCTACTGTTCACCATCTCATCTCTCTCTCTTCACCTTTACTGTCTCTACAGTCTACTGTTCACCATCTCATCTCTCTCTCTTCACCTTTACTGTCTCTACAGTCTACTGTTCACCATCTCATCTCCTCTCTCTTCATCTTTACTGTCTCTACAGTCTACTGTTCACCATCTCATCTCTCTCTCTTCACCTTTACTGTCTCTACAGTCTACTGTTCACCATCTCATCTCCTCTCTCTCTCTTCACCTTTACTGTCTCTACAGTCTACTGTTCACCATCTCCTCTCCTCTCTCTTCACCTTTACTGTCTCTACAGTCTACTGTTCACCATCTCATCTCCTCTCTCTTCATCTTTACTGTCTCTACAGTCTACTGTTCACCATCTCATCTCTCTCTCTTCACCTTTACTGTCTCTACAGTCTACTGTTCACCATCTCATCTCCTCTCTCTTCACCTTTACTGTCTCTACAGTCTACTGTTCACCATCTCCTCTCTTCATCTTTACTGTCTCTACAGTCTACTGTTCACCATCTCATCTCTCTCTTCACCTTTACTGTCTCTACAGTCTACTGTTCACCATCTCATCTCCTCTCTCTTCACCTTTACTGTCTCTACAGTCTACTGTTCACCATCTCCTCTCCTCTCTCTTCATCTTTACTGTCTCTACAGTCTACTGTTCACCATCTCATCTCCTCTCTCTTCATCTTTACTGTCTCTACAGTCTACTGTTCACCATCTCATCTCCTCTCTCTTCACCTTTACTGTCTCTACAGTCTACTGTTCACCATCTCATCTCCTCTCTCTTCACCTTTACTGTCTCTACAGTCTACTGTTCACCATCTCCTCTCTCTCTCTTCACCTTTACTGTCTCTACAGTCTACTGTTCACCATCTCATCTCTCTCTCTTCATCTTTACTGTCTCTACAGTCTACTGTTCACCATCTCATCTCCTCTCTCTTCACCTTTACTGTCTCTACAGTCTACTGTTCACAATCTCATCTCCTCTCTCTTCATCTTTACTGTCTACAGTCTACTGTTCACCATCGCATCGCCTCCATCTCTTTTGCTTTCTCACCCATCTCTCTCTCTCTCTCTCTCTCTCTCTCTCTCTCTCTCTCTCTCATGCTATCTCTCTGGCTCTCTCTCATGCTATCTCTCTGGCTTTCTCTCATGCTATCGCTCTGGCTTTCTCTCATGCTATCTCTCTGGCTCTCTCTCATGCTATCTCTCTGGCTTTCTCTCATGCTATCTCTCATGCTATCTCTCTGGCTCTCTCTCATGCTATCTCTCTGGCTCTCTCTCTGGCTCTTTCTGGCTCTCTCTCTCTCGCGCTCTCTCATGCTATCTATCATGCTATCTCTCTGGCTCTCTCTCATGCTATCTCGCTGGCTCTCTCTCATGCTCTCTCTCTGGCTCTCTCTCATGCTCTCTCTCTCTCTGGCTCTTTCTCTGGCTCTCTCTCTGGCTCTCTCTCTCTATGTTTTCTCTCTGGCTCTCTCTCATGTTCTCTGGTCTGCCTTTCTCATACTCTCTCTCGTGCTCTCTCTCTGGCTCTCTCTCTCTGGCTCTCTCTCATGCTCTCTCTCATGCTCTCTCTCATGCTCTCTCTCTGGCTCTCTCTCATGCTCTCTCTCTGGCTCTCTCTCATGCTCTCTCTCTCTGGCTCTCTCATGCTATCTCGCTGGCTCTCTCTCTGGCTCTCTCTCATGCTCTCTCTGGCTCTGGCTCTCATGTTTTCTCTCTCTGGCTCTCTCTCTCTCTCTCATGCTCTCTCTCTGGCTCTCTCTCATGCTCTCTCTCTGGTTCTCTCTCTCTGGCTCTCTCTCTCTCTCATGCTCTCTCTGGCTCTCTCTGGTCTCTCTCTGGCTCTCTCTCTGGCTCTCTCTCATGCTCTCTCTCTGGCTCTCTCTCATGCTCTCTCTCTGGCTCTCTCTCATGCTCTCTCTCTGGCTCTCTCTCATGCTCTCTCTCTGGCTCTCTCTCATGCTATCTCTCTTCCTCCATCTCCCCCTTGCTTTCTCTTTCTCCATCTTCCATCTATCCCGTCCTTCTCTATCTCTGGATAGACATGTGGCAGGCACAGTGGTTTAGCACCAGGCCTCTCTATAAACCACTCTACTGCTCCACCGCTTCCCACTGCACCCCATCCAACTTCCCCTCATCCCACCCGTCCCAGTCCACCCTACCACCACTCCTCCTGCCTATAAGGCCCTCTGCTTTTCCCATCAGCCGCTGGCTGGCCTGCATGCCTGCCCACGGAAGCCATTCCAGCCTCATTAGGAATATAGGGCAGAGGTATGGGTCTGGACATGCTCACTGACAGAGGGGTGGGGAAAGAGGGAGGAGGAAGACAGAGAGAAGAAGGAGAAGGGAGAGATGCAGACAGACACAGAAAGGATTACTGTCCTCATACGAGAGAGAGAGAGAGAGAGAGAGACAGAGAGCGAGAGAGACAGAGAGCGAGAGAGACAGAGAGAGATCTCAGGGAATTAGACCAAAGTTCTCAATTGGTACAAAATATATAGAGTACTGCACACACTACAATTACTTAGGTTTAAAAATAAGCTCAACTGGACACCTTAATGAGGCAGTGAATGAACTGAGAGAGAAAGCATGCAGGGCATTCTAAGCCATTAAGAAGACAATTCAAATTGAAATACCTATTAAAATTAGGCTAAAACTAAAGTCAATATGTCATTGAACCAATTGCACTTTATGGCAGCGAGGTGTGGGGTCCACTTGCAAAACAAGATTTCATCAAATGGGACAAACACCCCATTGAAACCCTGCAGGCAGAGTTCTGTAAGATTCTCCTACATGTCCAGAGGAAAACTACAAACAATGCATGCAGGGCAGAATTAGGCCAATATCCACTACTAATAAAAACTCAAAAAAGAGCAATTAAGTTTTGGAAACATCTAAAATACAGTGACCCCCTCTCATATCATTACCAAGCCCTGCAATGCCAAGAGCTGAGCAAAGAAAAGAGTCACATCATCCAGCTGGTCCTGGGGCTGAGTTCACAAACCTGTTCTACTAACACACTGAAGCCTCAGTCCCCTCATCCAGCTGGTCCTGGGGCTGAGTTCACAAACCTGTTCTACTAACACACTGAAGCCTCAGTCCCCTCATCCAGCTGGTCCTGGGGCTGAGTTCACAAACCTGTTCTACTAACACACTGAAGCCTCAGTCCCCTCATCCAGCTGGTCCTGGGGCTGAGTTCACAAACCTGTTCTACTAACACACTGAAGCCTCAGTCCCCTCATCCAGCTGGTCCTGGGGCTGAGTTCACAAACCTGTTCTACTAACACACTGAAGCCTCAGGACCAGAACATCCAATCAATCAGAATAAACCAAATTACAACACAGTCAAAACAAAACTACATTGCTTATTGGGAAACACAAGCACAAACACAAAGCAAAATGCAGTGCTATCTGGCCCTAAATCGACAGTACACCGTGGCAAACTATTTGACTATGGTTACTGATCAGAAAAACCTTGACAAGGTACAGGCTCAGTGAGCACAGCCTTGCCATTGAGAAGGGTAGACACAGGAAAACCTGGCTCCCTGTAGAGGAAAGGCTGTGCAACCACTGTACAACAGCAGAACCTGAGACGGAGCTGCATTTCCTGACAAAATGTGAAAAATATAAATTTGAAACACTTATTCAAACCCTTATTCAAGGTTTCAAAGACCTCTCTGATGAGGACAGGCTACCCGTCCTGTTGGGGGAGAACGCAGAGAGCTGTGGGTTGGCAGCGCACTACATTGCTGCCTGCCATAAGATGAGGGACAGTGTCTGACAGACCAATCAACCTGCACATGTCCTCTATGCTTATTGTTATTGTTCAATGTATGGTTATTTTGACCCTTGGTTATTGTTGTTAATGTCCCGTTGACAATTTTGATTCTCATTTGTTTCATTTTGTAAATATCCAAAATAAGCTTTGGCAATATGTACATTGTTACGTCATGCCAATATAGCAAAGTTAATTGAATTGACAGAGAGACAGAGAGAGAGAGAGACAGAGAGAGAGACAGAGAGAGAGAGACAGGGAGAGAGAGACAGAGAGAGAGAGAGAGAGAGAGAGAGAGAGAGAGACAGAGAGAGAGAGAGACAGAGAGAGAGAGAGAGACAGAGAGCGAGAGAGAGAGCGAGAGAGAGACAGAGAGCGAGAGAGAGACAGAGAGAGCGAACGAGAGACAGAGAGCGAGAGCGAGAGAGAGAGAGAGAGAGAGAGAGAGAGAGAGAGAGAGACAGAGAGAGAGAGACTTGGCTTCACCCTAGTGAGTCAACGTGGTTCAATGCAGGCCATTGAACTCTGTTTCTAAACGAAGCTGATAGGATAGTTGCTTTTTATAAATCAGGTCTGGCTCATGCAGTTCATACAACCCAACCAGAGGAATGACAGTGGCCTATGGTGAACACACACACACACTGGTATGCCTTTAATGGCCCATTTGATGGTGATGTTGTGCAGAGAAGAGAGAGTTACACCACACACCGTAACAACTAGCTGACATTCCTTCCAGATATTATATGAGGAACAGGCTTTGTGCTCCAGGGGGAAAGAAGCTGTGGAAGACAACTGTTGTTCAAGACAACTGGGCAATCCAAGGTGAACATAGGAGGTCAACACAAAGTGAAGCTGTGACAGACAGGAGAACATTAGGCTGTTAGCAATGACAATCCTCTACCACTGGGTTTAGGGAATACTCTGGGTTTCAGTCATGAATGATTGAATCATTTGGACTCAACAAGGCTGTGTGTGTGTGTGTGTGTGTGTGTGTGTGTGTGTGTGTGTGTGTGTGTGTGTGTGTGTGTGTGTGTGTGTGTGTGTGTGTGTGTGTGTGTGTGTGTGTGTGTGTGTGTGTGTGTGTGTGTGTGTGTGTGTGTGTGTGTGTGTGTGTGTCCAGGTTACACAGTAACATCGGTGGTGTCGGCCAGGAACGGTCGGCTGTACGTGGCAGGGGCACCGCGGTTCAACCATACTGGCAAGGTCATCATCTTCACCCTGAAGAACACTGGTAACCTCACCATCCTGCACTCCCTCAAAGGACAACAGGTAGACTCAACAACTGGGCTTCCCAAACTCTCTTTTTAACTGGGGCCCTAAGACATGTCTACCACCTATTTGATTGACACAACACTAACCTGAGCCACAACCCCAAGTCCTAAACTCCAATCATAAACTGAACAGTTACACAGTGGTATAACACACACTTACACTGGCATTACTCTCTCTTTAAAAGACATATGAAGATCATCCAAGACCCCGATAGTCCCTTCTGCTCATGGACCCCACCCTTCTCAATCTGGTTCTCCCATCACCATCTGAGTCCACCATGACAGTAGTCTTTCCAGTCCTTTTGTCAATCTGGCAACCCAGCCAGGACACAGCATCCATGATAGTCTGCGCTATGGAGTCTAGACAGCCTTCCCACGCCCCCATGTAGCCAACAACATTACACAGCATCCATGATAGTCTGCGCTTTGGAGTCTAGACAGCCTTCCCACGCCCCCATGTAGCCAACAACATTACACAGCATCCATGATAGACTGCACTATGGAGTCTAGACAGCCTTCCCACGCCCCCATGTAGCCAACAACATTACACAGCATCCATGATAGACTGCGCTATGGAGTCTAGACAGCCTTCCCACGCCCCCATGTAGCCAACAACATTACACAGCATCCATGATAGACTGCACTATGGAGTCTAGACAGCCTTCCCACGCCCCCATGTAGCCAACAACATTACACAGCATCCATGATAGACTGCACTATGGAGTCTAGACAGCCTTCCCACGCCCCCATGTAGCCAACAACATTACACAGCATCCATGATAGACTGCACTATGGAGTCTAGACAGCCTTCCCACGCCCCCATGTAGCCAACAACATTACACAGATCCCATGTGTTCCTCATCTCTGTCCCCCTTCATTCAAAACACATTCCATCTACATTGTGAATACAAATAGTAAAACAAGCTTCCAGCTACAGTAAACAACACCAGCTAAGAGGATACTACAGTTAGAGAGATCCATAACAACACCAGCTAAGAGGATACTACAGTTAGAGAGATCCATAACAACACCAGCTAAGAGGATACTACAGTTAGAGAGATCCATAACAACACCAGCTAAGAGGATACTACAGACAGAGAGATCCAAAACAACACCAGCTAAGAGGATACTACAGTTAGAGAGATCCATAACAACACCAGCTAAGAGGATACTACAGACAGAGAGATCCATAACAACACCAGCTAAGAGGATACTACAGTTAGAGAGATCCATAACAACACCAGCTAAGAGGATACTACAGTTAGAGAGATCCATAACAACACCAGCTAAGAGGATACTACAATTAGAGAGATCCATAACAACACCAGCTAAGAGGATACTACAGTTAGAGAGATCCATAACAACACCAGCTAAGAGGATTCTACAGACAGAGAGATCCATAACAACACCAGCTAAGAGGATACTACATACAGAGAGATCCATAACAACACCAGCTAAGAGGATACAACAGTTAGAGAGATCCATAACAACACCAGCTAAGAGGATACTACAGTTAGAGAGATCCATAACAACACCAGCTAAGAGGATACTACAGTTAGAGAGATCCATAACAACACCAGCTAAGAGGATATTACAGACAGAGAGATCCATAACAACACCAGCTAAAAGGATACTACAGTTAGAGAGATCCATAACAACACCAGCTAAGAGGATACTACAGTTAGAGAGATCCATAACAACACCAGTTAAGAGAATACTACAGACAGAGAGATCCATAACAACACCAGCTAAGAGGATACTACAGTTAGAGAGATCCATAACAACACCAGCTAAGAGGATACTACAGACAGAGAGATCCATAACAACACCAGCTAAGAGGATACTACAGACAGAGAGATCCATAACAACACCAGTTAAGAGGATACTACAGACAGAGAGATCCATAACAACACCAGCTAAGAGGATACTACAGACAGAGAGATCCAAAACAACACCAGCTAAGAGGATACTACAGACAGAGAGATCCATAACAACACCAGCTAAGAGGATACTACAGACAGAGAGATCCATAACAACACCAGCTAAGAGGATACTACAGACAGAGAGATCCATAACAACACCAGCTAAGAGGATACTACAGACAGAGATCCATAACAACACCAGCTAAGAGGATACTACAGACAGAGAGATCCATAACAACACCAGCTAAGAGGATACTACAGTTAGAGAGATCCATAACAACACCAGCTAAGAGGATACTACAGACAGAGAGATCCATAACAACACCAGCTAAGAGGATACTACAGACAGAGAGATCCATAACAACACCAGCTAAGAGGATACGACAGTTAGAGAGATCCATAACAACACCAGCTAAGAGGATACTACAGACAGAGAGATCCATAAAAACACCAGCTAAGAGGATATTCAGAGAGATCCATAACAACACCAGCTAAGAGGATACGACAGTTAGAGAGATCCATAACAACACCAGCTAAGAGGATACTACAGACAGAGAGATCCATAAAAACACCAGCTAAGAGGATACTACAGACAGAGAGATCCATAACAACACCAGCTAAGAGGATACTACAGTTAGAGAGATCCATAACAACACCAGCTAAGAGGATACTACAGTTAGAGAGATCCATAACAACACCAGCTAAGAGGATACTACAGTTAGAGAGATCCATAACAACACCAGCTAAGAGGATACTACAGTTAGAGAGATCCATAACAACACCAGCTGAGAGGATAATACAGTTAGAGAGATCCATAACAACACCAGCTAAGAGGATACTACAGACAGAGAGATCCATAACAACACCAGCTAAAAGGATACTACAGTTAGAGAGATCCATAACAACACCAGCTAAGAGGATACTACAGACAGAGAGATCCATAACAACACCAGCTAAGAGGATACTGGGCAGACAGAGAGATCCATAACAACACCAGCTAGAGAAAGAGGATACTACAGTTAGAGAGATCCATAACAACACCAGCTAAGAGGATACTACAGACAGAGAGATCCATAACAACACCAGCTAAGAGAATACTACAGACAGAGATCCATAACAACACCAGCTAAGAGCAGATACTACAGACAGAGATCCATAACAACACCAGCTAAGAGAATATCACAGTTAGAGAGATCCATAACAAACAACCAGCTAAGAGAATACTACAGTTAGAGAGATCCATAACAACACCAGCAAAGAGGATACTACAGACAGAGAGATCCATAACAACACCAGCTAAGAGGATACTACAGACAGAGAGATCCATAACAACACCAGCTGAGAGGATACAGTTAGAGATCCATAACAACACCAGCTAAGAGGATACTACAGACAGAGAGATCCATAACAACACCAGCTAAAAGGATACTACAGTTAGAGAGATCCATAACAACACCAGCTAAGAGGATACTACAGACAGAGAGATCCATAACAACCAGCTAAGAGGATACTACAGACAGAGAGATCCATAACAACACCAGCTAAGAGGATACTACAGACAGAGAGAGATCCCATAACAACACCAGCTAAGAGGATACTAAGGCAGAGAGAGATCCATAACAACACCAGCTAAGAGGATACTACAGACAGAGAGATCCATAACAACACCAGCTAAGAGGATACTACAGACAGAGAGATCCATAACACCAGCTAAGAGGATACTACAGTTAGAGAGATCCATAACAACACCAGCTAAGAGGATACTACAGACAGAGAGATCCATAACAACACCAGCTAAGAGGATACTACAGACAGAGAGATCCATAACAACACCAGTTAAGAGCTAACAGACAGGATCCATACTGATACTACAGACAGAGAGATCCATAACAACACCAGCTAAGAGGATACTACAGACAGAGAGATCCATAACAACACCAGCTAAGAGGATACTACAGACAGAGAGATCCATAACAACACCAGCTAAGATAATACTACATACAGAGAGATCCATAACAACACCAGCTAAGAGGATACTACAGACAGAGATCCATAACAACACCAGCTAAGAGGATACTACAGACAGAGAGATCCATAACAACACCAGCTAAGAGGATACTACAGACAGAGATCCATAACAACACCAGCTAAGAGGATACTACAGACAGAGATCCATAACAACACCAGCTAAGAGGATACTACAGATCCATAACAACACCAGCTAAGAGATACTACCATAACAACACCAGCTAAGAGGATACTACAGACAGAGAGATACTACAGACAGAGAGATCCATAACAACACCAGCTAAGAGGATACTACAGACAGAGATCCATAACAACACCAGCTAAGAGGATAACAACACCAGCTAAGAGGATACTACAGACAGAGAGATCCATAACAACACCAGCTAAGAGGATACTACAGACAGAGATCCATAACAACACCAGCTAAGAGGATACTACAGACAGAGATCCATAACAACACCAGCTAAGAGGATACTACAGACAGAGATCCATAACAACACCAGCTAAGAGGATACTACAGTTAGAGAGATCCATAACAACACCAGCTAAGAGGATACTACAGTTAGAGAGATCCATAACAACACCAGCTAAGAGGATACTACAGTTAGAGAGATCCATAACAACACCAGCTAAGAGGATACTACAGTTAGAGATCCATAACAACACCAGCTAAGAGGATACTACAGTTAGAGAGATCCATAACAACACCAGCTAAGAGGATACTACAGTTAGAGAGATCCATAACAACACCAGCTAAGAGGATACTACAGACAGAGATCCATAACAACACCAGCTAAGAGGATACTACAGTTAGAGAGATCCATAACAACACCAGCTAAGAGGATACTACAGACAGAGAGATCCATAACAACACCAGCTAAGAGGATACTACAGACAGAGAGATCCATAACAACACCAGCTAAGAGGATACTACAGTTAGAGAGATCCATAACAACACCAGCTAAGAGGATACTACAGACAGAGAGATCCATAACAACACCAGCTAAGAGGATATACAGACAGAGAGACTACCAGCAGAGAGATCCATAACAACACCAGCTAAGAGGATACTACAGTTAGAGATCCATAACAACACCAGCTAAGAGGATACTACAGACAGAGAGATCCATAACAACACCAGCTGAGAGGATAAAGAGGATAACAACTACAGTTACAGACAGAGAGATCCATAACAACACCAGCTACAGTTAGAGGATCCTAACACCAGCTAAGAGAGATCCAGTTAGATCCAACACCAGCTAAGAGGATACTACAGTTAGAGAGATCCATAACAACACCAGCTAAGAGGATACTACAGTTAGAGAGATCCATAACAACACCAGCTAAGAGGATACTACAGTTAGAGATCCATAACAACACCAGTTAAGAGGATACTACAGTTAGAGAGATCCATAACACACCACTAGCTAGAGGATACTACAGACAGAACAGAGATCCATAACAACACCAGCTAAGAGGATACTACAGTTAGAGAGATCCATAACAACACCAGCTAAGAGGATACTACAGACAGAGAGATCCATAACAACACCAGCTAAGAGAATACTACAGACAGAGATCCATAACAACACCAGTTAAGGGATACTACAGACAGAGATCCATAACAACACCAGCTAAGAGGATACTACAGACAGAGAGATCCATAACAACACCAGCTAGAGGATACTACAGACAGAGATCCATAACAACACCAGCTACAGACAGAGATCCATAACAGCACCAGCTACAGGACAGAGAGATCCATAACAACACCAGCTAGAGGATACTACAGACAGAGATCCCATAACAACACCAGCTAAGAGGATACTACAGTTAGAGAGATCCCATAACAACACCAGCTAAGAGGATACTACGAACAGAGAGATCCATAACAACACCAGCTAGAGGATACGACAGTTAGAGAGATCCATAACAACACCAGCTAAGAGGATACTACAGACAGAGATCCATAACAACACCAGCTAAGAGAGGATACTACAGACAGAGATCCACTGCTGCTTTTAGCCCAGGAGGGGACACTACAGTTAGAGAGATCCATAACAACACCAGCTAAGAGGATACTACAGTTAAGTCCATAACAACACCAGCTAGAGGGATACTACAGTTAGAGAGGTCCATAACAACACCAGCTAAGAGGATACTACAGTTAGAGATCCATAACAACACCAGCTGAGAGGATGAATACAGTTAGAGATCCATAACAACACCAGCTAAGAGGATTACTACAGACAGAGAGATCCATAACAACACCAGCTAAGAGAGATACTACAGTTAGAGAGTCCATAACAACACCAGCTAAGAGGATACTACAGTTAGAGAGATCCATAACAACACCAGCTAAGAGGATACTACAGTCAGAGAGATCCATAACAACACCAGCTAAGAGAGATGCTACAGTCGAGAGATCCATAACAACACCAGCTAAGAGGATACTACAGTTAGAGAGATCCATAACAGCACCAGCTAAGAGGATACTACAGTTAGAGAGATCCATAAATAAATACCAGCTAAGAGAATACATGAGATCTACATCAACACCAGCTAAGAGGATACTACAGTTAGAGAGATCCATAACACCAGTTAAGAGAATACTACAGACAGAGAGATCCCATAACAACACCAGCTAAGAGGATACTGGGCAGTCAGAGAGATCCCATAACAACACCAGCTAAGAGAGGATACTTACCAGAC
>NW_027036075.1:0-12631 GCF_034236695.1 Oncorhynchus nerka
TGTTTACATGGGTATTGGGATCTGACCTCATTGATCTATCAGTAAGCTATGTTTACATGGGTATTGGATCTAACCTCATTGATCTGTCAGTAAGCTATGTTTACATGGGTATTGGGATCTGACCTCATTGATCTGTCAGTAAGCAATGTTTACATCAAATCAAATCAAATGTATTTATATAGCCCTTCGTACATCAGCTGATATCTCAAAGTGCTGTACAGAAACCCAGCCTAAAACCCCAAACAGCAAGCAATGCAGGTGTAGAAGCACGGTGGCTAGGAAAAACTCCATAGAAAGGCCTAAACCTAGGAAGAAACCTAGAGAGGAACCAGGCTATGTGGGGTGGCCAGTCCTCTTCTGGCTGTGCCGGGTGGAGATTATAACAGAACATGGCCAAGATGTTCAAATGTTCATAAATGACCAGCATGGTCGAATAATAATAAGGCAGAACAGTTGAAACTGGAGCAGCAGCACAGTCAGGTGGAAGTTGAAACTGGAGCAGCAGCATGGCCAGGTGGACTGGGGACAGCAAGGAGTCATCATGTCAGGTAGTGCTGGGGCATGGTCCTAGGGCTCAGGTCCTCCGAGAGAGAGAAAGAAAGAGAGAAGGAGAGAATTAGAGAACGCACACTTAGATTCACACAGGACACCGAATAGGACAGGAGAAGTACTCCAGATATAACAAAGTGACCCCAGCCCCCCGACACATAAACTACTGCATCATAAATACTGGAGGCTGAGACAGGAGGGGTCAGGAGACACTGTGGCCCCATCCGAGGACACCCCCGGACAGGGCCAAACAGGAAGGATATAACCCCACCCACTTTGCCAAAGCACAGCCCCCACACCACCAGAGGATATCTTCAACCACCAACTTACCATCCTGAGACAAGGCTGAGTATAGCCCACAAAGATCTCCGCCACGGCACAAACCCAAGGGGGCGCCAACCCAAACAGGATGACCACAACAGTGAATCAACCCACTCAGGTGACGCACCCCCTCCAGAGACGGCATGAGAGAGCCCCAGTAAGCCAGTGACTCAGCCCCTGTAATAGGGTTAGAGGCAGAGAATCCCAGTGGAAAGAGGGGAACCGGCCAGGCAGAGACAGCAAGGGCGGTTCGTTGCTCCAGAGCCTTTCCGTTCACCTTCCCACTCCTGGGCCAGACTACACTCAATCATATGACCCACTGAAGAGATGAGTCTTCAGTAAAGACTTAAAGGTTGAGACCGAGTTTGCGTCTCTGACATGGGTAGGCAGACCGTTCCATAAAAATGGAGCTCTATAGGAGAAAGCCCTGCCTCCAGCTGTTTGCTTAGAAATTCTAGGGACAATTAGGAGGCCTGCGTCTTGTGACCGTAGCGTACGTGTAGGTATGTACGGCAGGACCAAATCAGAGAGATAGGTAGGAGCAAGCCCATGTAATGCTTTGTAGGTTAGCAGTAAAACCTTGAAATCAGCCCTTGCTTTGACAGGAAGCCAGTGTAGAGAGGCTAGCACTGGAGTAATATGATCAAATTTTTTGGTTCTAGTCAGGATTCTAGCAGCCGTATTTAGCACTAACTGAAGTACATGGGTATTGGGATCTGACCTCATTGATCTATCAGTAAGCTATGTTTACATGGGTATTGGATCTAACCTCATTGATCTATCAGTAAGCTATGTTTAGCTATGTTTACATGGGTATTTGGGATCTCAGCTATAGTCTAATCCAGCAAAGGAGTCCTACCAGCTAGCAGTGTAACGAACCTTGTAGGAAAGTACTACGTGGCTCTGGTGGAAGATCAGACCTCACCACCATTTGACTGATGTTGGGGGCGTGTCTGAAGACTCCCCGTGGGATTCTTTAAAACCTCTTAAAGAGGCTGCGAATTTTTGCAGCTTTTTGTTAAAAATCGCGCAAAATTTCAACGTCCTGCTACTCATGCCAGGAATATAGTATATGCATATGATTAGTATGTGTGGATAGAAAACACTCTGAAGTCTCTAAAACTGGTTAAATCATGGCTGTGACTATAACAGAACGTGTGTAGGAGGCAAAATCCCAAGGAAAACTGTTCACAAAAAAACACACAAAAAATATCCCTCCGCCAGTCTCTGTATTGTCTATGGCAAGGGAAAATAGATAGCGTCCAGTTTACAATGCCTACAGCTTCCACACGATGTCGCCAGTACTGGCGATTGAGTTGAAGTTTATCCTTGGTGAGATGAGGAATAGGCACTTCCTGTCTTCGGGTACAATTGTGGCTGGTATTGGAGTGGCCATCACAAAGCCCTGACCTCAATCGTATAGAAAATGTGTGGGCAGAACTGAGAAGGCGTGTGCGAGCAAGGAGGCCTACAAACCTGACTCAGTTACACCAGCTCTGTCAGGAGGAATGGGCCAAAATTCACCCATCTTATTGTGGGGAGCTTGTGGAAGGCTACCCGGAAACGTTTGACCCAAGTTAAACAATTTAAAGGCAATGCTACCAAATACTAATTGAGTGTATGTAAACTTCTGACCCACTGGGAATGTGATGAAATTAAAGCTGAAATAAATAATTCTCTCTACCATTATTTTGACATTTCACATTCTTAAAATAAAGTGGTGATTCTAACTGACCTAAAACAGGGAATTTTTACTAGGATTAAATGCCAGGAATTGTGATGAGATTAAATGTATTTGGCTAAGGTGTATGTAAACTTTGTACTTCAACTGTAGGTACCGTTACTGTGTTAAAAACAGGGGCAGTTGTAGGACTGATGTGTGTGGTGTTAAAGGGGAAATCTGACATTTGTTTCTAAACATTGGAGTAAAAAAATAATGACAGCTTTGTTATTGTTTCAACTGCAGATTGGTTGTTTGTTGTGTGGCTTTTTTAAAGGGGCAACCTAGGTTTTAAACAGAAACAAAATGGCAGCCCAGAGGCCTGAGCTGTGTTGGAATACTCATACTAACTGTACTATTTGTGACGTACATTGAGTTTGTAGTTTGCTTATTGGTCGTAGTATGATATAGTTGGTTTAGCCAAAAGTTCCCTGGCAAGCAAGCATTTCTTAACTTCTTTGATATAGAGGGCGCTCTTTTAATTTTTGGATTAAAAAAAACATTCCCGTTTTAAGCGCGATATTTTGTCACGAAAAGATGCTCGACTATGCATATAATTGACAGCTTTGGAAAGAAAACACTCTGACGTTTCCAAATCTGCAAAGATATTGTCTGTGAGTGCCACAGAACTAATGCTACAGGCGAAACCAAGATGAAATTTCAAACAGGAAGTACCCCCAGATTTTGAAGGCGCTGTGTTTCAATGAGTCCTTATATGGCTGTGTATGGGTCACGAATGAGCTTAGACTTTCTGTCGTTTCCCCATAGTGTCGACAGCATTGTGACGTATTTGTAGGCATATCATTGGAAGATTGACCATAAGAGACTACATTTACCAGGTGGCCGCTTGGTGTCCTCCGTCGCAATTATTGCGTAATCTCCAGCTGCATGTATTTTTCTGTTTGCTTCCGAGGAGAAACCCAACTGCCACAAATGATTTATCATCGAATAGATATGTGAAAACACCTTGAGGATTGATTCTAAACAACGTTTGCCATGTTTCTGTCGATATTATGGAGTTAATTTGAAAAAAAGTTTGGCGTTGTAATGACTGAATTTTCTGTTTTTTTCTTAGCCAAACGTGATGAACAAAACAGAGCGATTTCTCCTACACAAATAATATTTTGGGAAAAACTGAACATTTGCTATCTAACTGAGAGTCTCCTCATTGAAAACATCCAAAGTTCTTCAAAGGTAAATTATTTTATTTGAATGCTTTTCTTGTTTTTGTGAAAATGTTGCCTGCTGAATGCTAGGCTTAATGCTATGCTAGCTATCAATACTCTTACACAAATGCTTGTGTAGCTATGGTTGAAAAGCATATTTTGAAAATCTGAGATGACAGTGTTGTTAACAAAAGGCTAAGCTTGTGAGTCAATATATTTCTTTCATTTCATTTGCGATTTTCATGAATAGTTATGGTAATTAGCTTGAGGCTATGATTACGCTCCCGGATACGGGTTTAAAATAATGCCAGCTTTGTTCTTGTTTCAACTGCTGATTGGTTGTTTGTTGTGTGGCTTTTTTAAAGGGGCAACCTAGGTTTTAAACAGAAACAAAATGGCAGCCCAGAGACCTGAGCTGTGTTGGAATACTCATACTAACTGTACTATTTGTGACGTACATTGAGTTTGTAGTATGCTTATTGGTCGTAGTATGATATAGTTGGTTTAGCCAAAAGTTCCTTGGTATGCATGCAAGCATTTCTTAACTTTTTTTCACTTTTATGGGGTATTGTGATGTCATTATGGGGTACTGTGATGTCATTATGGGGTATTGTGATGTCATTATGGGGTATTGTGATGTCATTATGGGGTATTGTGATGTCATTATGGGGTATTGTCTGAAGATAGATAATAAAATTTAAAAAAGTCATCCATTTTAGAATAGTAGCCAAATAAAATTTTACTGGTTGAAGTCGTTTTTAAATATAAAGTAGTACATTTTCGACAAAAACATAAATGTTATATTAATCAGGACATTCAAATGAACCTTACAATTATAATCCAAAGTAGTGTGAAATGCACTCATAAGCAACCTGTAAATGGAGGCTATATCTGCTGTCAGCCTATGAGAAGTCCCCTGAGTTTTCCCCCACGGGGGTGAATTAGTGAATAGACACAGAGATTAATGTGAGGTTCCTTGAGTAGCATCCTGATCTTACACTGATAGTGTGTTGTCATATTCAGAATACATTGTGGAAAAACTACAATCTCTGCTCACCCTTTTGCTCCAGGCAGAGCTACAACATCCATAACTAGTGGCTTCTGCATTAGAAGGGAGGTGTTTCTGCATTAGAAGGGAGGGGTTTCTGCATTAGAAGGGAGGGGTTTCTGCATTAGAAGGGAGGGGTTTCTGCATTAGAAGGAGCGGTTTCTGCATTAGAGGGGAGGGGTTTCTGCATTAGAAGGGAGGGGTTTCTGCATCCAAATTGCATGTGCATCGTCCTTGTTGCAATTTTAGCAAACACAGAAAGGGGCCTATATAGAAGACCAAAAGTCATCTGGCACACTGCTTAGGATGTCAACAACTTTTACTTTTTTTCTAGCCTAAAATCATTGATGTTACTACTAATGTGAAAACAAGACTAAATATGACTATTGTTACTCACTTGACTGTCTCAAGACAATTGTCAAATAATTGTAACATTCATTACAGACGTCAATTGTTGTACAACATCATGGCTACGCTGTTGGCATCACCTTTTACGGTGGATTTCTGCTGTTGTGGGCCTTTAACCATCTGTCTGACTTGTTGTTTACACAGGACAGAGACGTGACTATCGTGGATCCTCTGGGGAGCCTCAACATCATGAAGCTGACGAGGCAGAGAAGAGTCTCTCCAGATCATATCACCTCAAGAATCACCAGCAGAGACCCACAGGGAATAAATCTCACTGCTGCTCTGACTGTGGGAAAGGTTGCAAATCTTCATCAGAACTTAAAATACACCAGAGAATACACACTGGAGAGAAACCTTATAACTGTGATCAATGTGGGAAGAGTTTTACTCAGTCAAGCTGCCTGACAGTACATCTGAGAGCACACAAGGGAGAGAAACCTTATAGCTGTGATCAATGTGGGAAGAGTTTTACTCAGTCAAGCTGCCTGACAGTACACCAGAGAACACACACAGGAGAGAAATCTTACAGCTGTAGTCAATGTGGGAAGAGTTTTATTCAGTCAAGTAGCCTGGTATCACACCAGAGAACACACAAGGGAGATAAACCTTACCACTGCTCTGCCTGCGGAAAGAGTTTTGTTAGTTCAACAGATTTAAAATCACACCAGAAAATACACACAGTAGAGAAACCTTATAACTGTACTCAATGTGGAAAGAGGTTTAATCACTCAAGCTGGCTGATAGTACATCTGAGAGCACACACAGGAGTGAAACCTTATAGCTGTGATCGATGTGGGAAGAGTTTTATTCAGTCAAGTAGCCTGATATCACACCAGAGAACACACACAGGAGAGAAACCTCATAGCTGTGATCAATGTCACAAGAGATACTCTGATAAAAGATATCTGATCAAACATCAGAAAATACATACATGAAGTAGTTGTTTCATGATATCAATGAAATGTCACAATGTAGAATGTTTTGTATTGTAGTAGGAATATTTTAATGATGTCACAATGTAGAATGTTTTGTATTGTAGTAGGAGTATTTTAATGATGTCACAATGTAGAATGATTTAACATTGTAGAAAGAGTAATTTAATGATGTCACAATGTAGAATGTTTTGTTTTGTAGTAGGAGTATTTTAATGATGTCACAATGTAGAATGTTTTTACATTGTAGTAGGAGTATTTTAATGATGTCACAATGTAGAATGTTTTAACATTGTGAAGGAGTATTTTAATGATGTCACAATGTAGAATGTTTTCACATTGTAGTTGGAGAACAAAGGATTTGAATTTGTTAAAAGTCCATATTGATACAGAAACACTAAACCATGATTTAGATGTATTATGAACAAGTTGATTGACAAAGTCATGACAAATGGAATAAACCATATTTTGGCTGTGATAAAAGATATGCCTCTGGGGTCATAATGATCCATGTCAGAACTATGGTTCAATGTAAATATGTAGTGGGTCTAACGTTTGTTTTAAATTAACACTCGTTAAAAACGAATCAATCAACACATACTTCTCTTTGAACAACTTAATACAATATTACACTTTTATGAAGTAAATGAAAATGAACTTTTGGTTCCTCAACTGTGTTGCCCCTCCAGTCAGCAGAAGACGATGTGTCTTTTTATTTTATATATTTTAAAAAAAATTAAAAATACAGATCTACAATTTACATGTTACACCATACAAAACAGAACACAGGTATTATTAACGAGAAAATACTAAAACATACAAACAATTAACTATTCTATTGTAATAGTAATCACTCTGAAAAAACTATAATGATTCAGGAAGATGTTATTGTTGTTGTTATTCACTATGTTTTAAAAAATCGTTAAATTCAATCAGAATTGTGGAATGTTTGTTTGTGTATAAAGTATTTGGCAACAAGAATAAAAAATTCAAAATTATTTCAGTGGTCTTGTTGTAGTTACATATTATATCTTTCATGGGCAGTGTTCATAATGGTAAATAAATATCTTGCAAGGTTTTCCCAAAATTCTGACACAAATTTACATCAAAGAACAAGTGGGACAGATTCTCACCTTATTCACAGAAAACGCAGATATCATCAACAGCCACACATGTGGACATCATAGAATTACATGGATATATCTGATGTAACATGTTAAAGTGCTCTTCCTTAACCTTGTTTGTTATACAGTATTTGTAAGGCCTTAACCAGGCATGTTTCCAGACAAGGTCAGGAATAAGAAGCAGGTTCCACAAACACTTTCCTCTCGGTGGAAGTTGGTTTTGTGAACGGAGAATTTGTCTTATATAATTATTACAACAAGATTTCTCAAGTAAACCCACGCCTTCCAATCTGAGTTCTGGATCAACTTTGTGATCATTACCAAAGATAAGATGAGTTTTCATTAGTGTAGTTAGACCCCTGGGAACGGCCCTGAGTTCTGGATCAACTTTGTGATCATTACCAAAGATAAGATGGGTTTTCATTAGTGTAGTTAGACCCCTGGGAACGGCTCTGAGTTCTGGATCAACTTTGTGATCATTACCAAAGATAAGATGGGTTTTCATTAGTGTAGTTAGACCCCTGGGAACGGCCCTGAGTTCTGGATCAACTTTGTGATCATTACCAAAGATAAGATGGGTTTTCATTAGTGTAGTTAGACCCCTGGGAACGGCCCTGAGTTCTGGATAAACTTTGTGATCATTACCAAAGATAAGATGGGTTTTCATTAGTGTAGTTGTCACACCCTGACCATAGTTTTCTTTGTATGTTTCTATGTTTTGGTTGGTCAGGGTGTGAGCTGAGTGGGCATTCTATGTTACATGTCTAGTTTGTCTAGTTCTATGTTTGGCCTGATATGGTTCTCAATCAGAGGCAGGTGTTCGTCATTGTCTCTGATTGGGAACCATATTTAGGTAGCCTGTTTGGTGTTGGGTTTTGTGGGTGATTGTCCTTGTTACTGTCTCTGTGTTACTTTGCACCAGTATTAGGCTGTTTCGGTTTTCGTGGTACGTTTATTGTTTTTGTATTTGATTCGTGTTTACTTTGTTTCATTAAACATGGATCGCAATAGCCACGCCGCATTTTGGTCTGACTCTCTTTCACCTAAGGAAAACCGTGACAGTAGTTAGATCATTACCAAAGATAAGATGGGTTTTCATTAGTGTAGTTAGACCCCTGGGAACGGCTCTGACCACAGAAATAAACTCTCTGAAAGGTATTGGAAACTCTTTCAATGTTATAAATTGTTCACAATCAAATGTAGACCGCATTATCTTCCAAGAGAATTCTCCTCGATTATAATCACAGCCGTATATATCCCCCCCCAAGCAGACACATCGATGGCTCTGAACGAACTTTATTTAACTCTTTGCAAACTGGAAACCATTTATCCGGAGGCTGCATTCATTGTAGCTGGGGATTTTAACAAAGCTAATCTGAAAACAAGACTCCCTAAATTTTACCAGCATATCGATTGCGCAACCAGGGGTGGTAAAACCTTGGATCATTGTTACTCTAACTTCCGCGACGCATATAAGGCCCTGCCCCGCCCCCCTTTCGGAAAAGCTGACCACGACTCCATTTTGCTGATCCCTGCCTACAGGCAGAAACTAAAACAAGAGGCTCCCACGCTGAGGTCTGTCCAACGCTGGTCAGACCAAGCTGACTCCACACTCCAAGACTGCTTCCATCACGTGGACTGGGACATGTTTCGTATTGCGTCAGATGGAAATATTGACGAATACGCTGATTCGGTGTGCGAGTTCATTAGAACGTGCGTCGAAGATGTCGTTCCCATAGCAACGATAAAAACATTCCCAAACCAGAAACCGTGGATTGATGGCAGCATTCGCGTGAAACTGAAAGCGCGAACCACTGCTTTTAATCAGGGCAAGGTGTCTGGTAACATGTCCGAATATAAACAACGCAGCTATTCCCTCCGCAAGGCTATTAAACAAGCTAAGCGTCAGTACAGAGACAAAGTGGAATCTCAATTCAATGGCTCAGACACAAGAGGCATGTGGCAGGGTCTACAGTCAATCACGGACTACAAGAAGAAACCCAGCCCAGTCACGGACCAGGATGTCTTGCTCCCAGGCAGACTAAATCACTTTTTTGCCCGCTTTGAGGACAATACAGTGCCACTGACACGGCCTGCAACGAAAACATGCGGTCTCTCCTTCACTGCAGCCGAGGTGAGTAAGACATTTAAACGTGTTAACCCTCGCAAGGCTGCAGGCCCAGACGGCATCCCCAGCCGCGCCCTCAGAGCATGCGCAGACCAGCTGGCCGGTGTGTTTACGGACATATTCAATCAATCCCTATACCAGTCTGCTGTTCCCACATGCTTCAAGAGGGCCACCATTGTTCCTGTTCCCAAGAAAGCTAAGGTAACTGAGCTAAACGACTACCGCCCCGTAGCACTCACTTCCGTCATCATGAAGTGCTTTGAGAGACTAGTCAAGGACCATATCACCTCCACCCTACCTGACACCCTAGACCCACTCCAATTTGCTTACCGCCCAAATAGGTCCACAGACGATGCAATCTCAACCACACTGCACACTGCCCTAACCCACCTGGACAAGAGGAATACCTATGTGAGAATGCTGTTCATCGACTACAGCTCGGCATTCAATACCATAGTACCCTCCAAGCTCGTCATCAAGCTCGAGACCCTGGGTCTCGACCCCGCCCTGTGCAACTGGGTGCTGGACTTCCTGACGGGCCGCCCACAGGTGGTGAGGGTAGGCAACAACATCTCCTCCCGCTGATCCTCAACACGGGGCCCCACAAGGGTGCGTTCTGAGCCCTCTCCTGTACTCCCTGTTCACCCACGACTGCGTGGCCATGCACGCCTCCAACTCAATCATCAAGTTTGCGGACGACACAACAGTGGTAGGCTTGATTACCAACAACGACGAGACGGCCTACAGGGAGGAGGTGAGGGCCCTCGGAGTGTGGTGTCAGGAAAATAACCTCACACTCAACGTCAACAAAACTAAGGAGATGATTGTGGACTTCAGGAAACAGCAGAGGGAACACCCCCTATCCACATCGATGGATCAGTAGTGGAGAGGGTAGCAAGTTTTAAGTTCCTCGGCATACACATCACAGACAAACTGAATTGGTCCACTCACACTGACAGCGTCGTGAAGAAGGCGCAGCAGCGCCTCTTCAACCTCAGGAGGCTGAAGAAATTCGGCTTGTCACCAAAAGCACTCACAAACTTCTACAGATGCACAATCGAGAGCATCCTGGCGGGCTGTATCACCGCCTGGTACGGCAACTGCTCCGCCCTCAACCGTAAGGCTCTCCAGAGGGTAGTGAGGTCTGCACAACGCATCACCGGGGGCAAACTACCTGCCCTCCAGGACACCTACACCACCCGATGTTACAGGAAGGCCATAAAGATCATCAAGGACATCAACCACCCGAACCACTGCCTGTTCACCCCGCTATCATCCAGAAGGCGAGGTCAGTACAGGTGCATCAAAGCTGGGACCGAGAGACTGAAAACAGCTTCTATCTCAAGGCCATCAGACTGTTAAACAGCAATCACTAACATTGAGTGGCTGCTGCCAACACACTGTCATTGACACTGACCCAACTCCAGCCACTTTAATAATGGGAATTGATGGGAAATGATGTAAATATATCACTAGCCACTTTAAACAATGCTACCTTATATAATGTTACTTACCCTACACTATTCATCTCATATGCATATGTATATACTGTACTCTAGATCATCGACTGCATTCTTATGTCACTAGCCACTTTAACTATGCCACTTTGTTTACTTTGTCTACATACTCATCTCATATGTATATACTGTACTCGATACCATCTACTGTATGCTGCTCTGTACCATCACTCATTCATATATCCTTATGTACATATTCCTTATCCCCTTACACTGTGTATAAGACAGTAGTTTTGGAATTGTTAGTTAGATTACTTGTTGGTTATCACTGCATTGTCGGAACTAGAAGCACAAGCATTTCGCTACACTCGCATTAACATCTGCTAACCATGTGTATGTGACAAATACAATTTGATTTGATTTGATTTGATTCATATGTGAGAATATTACCTCTGTTGTCAAAAACATCAAGAACAAAGTCGTTATTCCTCTCATGCCAGCTGGGGTAGAACAATGACTTATTCCTTACAGTTATGTCTGAATTATTCCACAAAAGAGCTTTATGTGGGGAAAAAATGTGCAGGAAACATATTTTCCAGGTTGTTGGTGAAACCTAGCCAATTTAACGGGTAATCTTTCAGGAATATAATTACATTTCAGTAAAAATTGAAGACCACTCAACTTATGAAACACATGATTTGGAAGGAAATACCATATTGAATCAGTATTGATCAAACATCTTTTCAACCAGTTGATCTTGAAAGTGTTATTTATGTCACAAAGTCCACCACTTCCAGACCTCCTTCATCTCTTTTATTAGAGGACTGACTCTTTAAGTTTGTGATAGAGGAAATTATATTTGAAATGATTCAATTATGTATACATTATTGATTAGAACCATTTATACTAAAACTATTATGAGTTCTTGGTTAAGCTGTTACTGAAAATGTAAGCAGAAAGAATTAATTGTGTGTGTGCCTCTTGGGAAGGTTAAGGGGGAGAGAAAGATATAGCTTTTCAGACAAGATAAGAATGTTTGGGTTATGTTCCGTTGGTGGGAGAAAAGTATATCTTTTAGACAGATTGTAATGTCTGGTTTATGAGGGGAGTAGAAAGCATCTCCGGACCTAAACAAAAAAACAACGGGGCTATCGTGGGAAACTGATGATGTCATGTTCAGTTTTTAACCTGTGGAAAAATGTGTATGCTTCAGTACTCTCTGGAATTAAACGCTCTAGCCTGGCTTTTAAGACGGTTCTCGATCTACTTCATGCATAATTAATGAACTTACAACTCATTAATGAATAGAAACGAGTGTGAAATTGGTTTTGGCAATAAAATATAAAGGAATTTAGAATTCCTCTATCAGTTTGTGAGATGTATTTTTCCAGATGAAGTCAAGAAAGGTCTTATTGATCTCTTTACAAGTAACAGGATTTACACATAAAGATAATGAGAGGTCCACAAAACCAGCCAGTCCCTCTGCCTTGGACAGAAGTCCTCTCCCAAGTATAGAAACATCTCTTTGTAAACAATTATTACATATATTTTTGGTTTTCTTAATTTTAGGAGAGAAATTCATGTGTTGTCTGACGAAGTGGTTTTTGACAGATGTATTCCTAAATATTTAACACAGACCTTTACAGGAATATTTTATATTTCTTTATCATCAGAGTCAAATAAACATAAGATTTCTGTACTGTATTAACACTGCTAATCCAACAATAGTGCTAGGTGTCTGTACTATATAAACACTGCTAATCCAACAATAGTGCTAG
>NW_027036076.1:0-12636 GCF_034236695.1 Oncorhynchus nerka
CAGCTACAGCCATACACCTACAACCATACCCAGCTACAACCATACACCAGTACGACCATACCTAGCTACAACCATACACCTACAACCATACACCTACAACCATACCCAGCTACAACCATACCCGCTACAGCCATACCCAGCTATAACCATACCCAACTCTATATGCCCAGCTACAACCATAACCAGCTACAGCCATACCCAGCTATAACCATACCCAGCTATAACCATACCCAGCTACAACCATAACCAGCTACAGCCATACCCAGCTACAACCACACACCTACAACCATACCCAGCTACAACCATACACCTACAACCATACACCTACAACCATACCCAGCTACAACCATACAACTACAACCATACCCAGCTACAGCCATACAACTACAACCATACCCAGCTACAACCATACCCAGCTACGGCCATACCCAGCTACAGCCATACCCAGCTACGGCCATACCCAGCTACAACCATACCCAGCTACAACCATACCCAGCTACAGCCATACACCTACAACCATACACCTACAACCATACACCTACAACCATACCCAGCTACAACCATACCCAGCTACAGCCATACACCTACAACCATACACCTACAACCATACCCAGCTACAACCATACACCTACAACCATACCCAGCTACAACCATACACCCCACCTACAACCAACCCATACACCTACAACCATGCCCAGCTACAACCATACACCTACAACCATACACCTACAACCATACACCTACAACCAAACACCTACAACCATACACCTACAACCATACCCACCATACCCAGCTACAGCCATACACCTACAGCCATACCCAGCTACAACCATACACCTACAACCATGCCCTACAACCAGCTACAACCATACCTACAACCATACACCTACAACCATACCCAGCTACAACCATACACCTACAACCATACCCAGCTACAACCATACACCTACAAGCCATGCACCTACAACCATGCCCAGCTACAACCAACCATACACCTACAACCATACACCTACAACCATACCCAGCTACAACTATAGCCATACACCTACCCACAACCATGCCCAGCTACAAGCCATACACCTACAGCTACAAACCATACACCTACAACCATACCCAGCTACAACCATACACCTACAACCATACACCTACAACCATACCCAGCTACAACAGCTATACACCTACAACCATACCCAGCTACAACCATACACCTACAACCATGCCCAACTACAACCATAGCACCTACAACCATACACCTACAACCATACCCAGCTACAACATACACCTACAACATACCAGCTACAGCCATACACCTACAACCATACCCACCTACAACCATACACCTAAAACCAAACCCACCTACAACCATACACCTACAACCATACACCTACAACCATGCACCCAGCTACAGCCATACACCTACAGCCATACACCTACAGCCATACACCTACAACCATGCACCTACAACCATGCCAGCTACAACCATCCACCTACAACCATCTACACCTACAGCCATACACCTACAGCCATACACCTACAACCATACCCAGCTACAGCCATACACCTACAACCATACAGCTACAACCATACACCTACAACCATACAGCTACAACCATGCACCTACAACCATGCACCTACAACCATACACCTACAACCATACACCTACAACCATACCCAGCTACAGCCATACACCTACAACCATACACCTACAACCATACCCAGCTACAACCATACCCAGCTACAACCATACACCTACAACCATACCCCTACAACCATAGCCACCTACAGCCATACACCTACAACCATACACCTACAACCATACCCAACCATACACCTACAACAACCATACACCTACAACCATACCCAGCTACAACCATACACCTACAACCATACAGCTACAGCCATACACCAGCTACAACCATACACCTACAACCATACACCTACAACCATACCCAGCTACAACCATACACCTACAACCATACCCAGCTACAACCATACACCTACAACCATACACCTACAACCATACCCAGCTACAGCCATACACCTACAACCATACCCAGCTACAACCATACACCTACAACCATACACCTACAACCATACACCAGCACAACCATACCCAGCTACAACCATACACCTACAGCCATACACCTACAACCATACACCTACAACCATACACCTACAACCATACCCAGCTACAACCATACACCTACAACCATACACCTACAACCATACCCACCTACAACCATACACCTACAACCATACAGCTACAACCATACACCTACAACCATACCCACCTACAACCATACACCTACAACCATACCCACCTACAACCATACACCTACAACCATACAACCAGCTACAACCATACCCACCTACAGCCATACACCTACAACCATACCCAGCTACAACCATACACCTACAACCATACATACACCTACAACCATGCACCTACAGCCATACACCTACAACCATACCCACCTACAACCATACACCTACAACCATACCCAGCTACAACCATACACCTACAACCATACACCTACAACCATACCCAGCTACAACCATACACCTACAACCATACACCTACAACCATACAGCTACAACCATACACCTACAACCATACCCAGCTACAACCATACACCTACAACCATACCCAGCTACAACCATACACCTACAACCATACACCTACAACCATACCCAGCTACAACCATACACCTACACCATACACCTACAACCATACACCTACAACCATACACCTACAACCATACACCTACAACCATACACCTACAACCATACCCAGCTACAACCATACCCAGCTACAACCATACACCTACAACCATACCCACCTACAACCATACACCTACAACCATACACCTACAACCATACCCAGCTACAACCATACACCTACAACCATACACCTACAACCATACACCTACAACCATACACCTACAACCATACACCTACAACCATACCCAGCTACAACCATACACCTACAACCCACCTACAACCATACACCTACAACCATGCACCTACAATCATACCCAGCTACAGCCATACACCTACAGCCATACACCTACAACCATACACCTACAACCATACCCAGCTACAACCATACCCAGCTACAACGATACACCTACAACCATACCCAGCTACAACGATACACCTACAACCATACCCAACTACAGCCATACACCTACAGCCATACACCTACAAACATACACCTACAACCATACCCAGCTACAGCCATACACCTACAGCCATACACCTACAACCATACCCAGCTACAACCATACACCTACAACCATACCCTGCTACAGCCATACACCTACAGCCATACACCTACAACCATACACCTACAACCATACACCTACAACCATACCCAGCTACAACCATACACCTACAACCATACACCTACAACCATACCCAGCTACAACCATACACCTACAACCATACCCATCTACAACCATACACCTACAACCATACACCTACAACCATACACCTACAACCATACACCTACAACCATACCCAGCTACAACCATACACCTACAACCATACCCAGCTACAACCATACCCAGCTACAGCCATACACCAGCCATACTAACCACCTACAACCATACACCTACAAAAACACCTACAACCATACCCAGCCCAGCTACAACCATACACCTACAACCATACCCAGCATACACCTACACATACACCTACAACCATACACCTACAACCATACCCACCTACAACCATACACCTACAACCATACCCAGCTACAGCCATACACCTACAACCATACCCACCTACAACCATACACCTACAACCAAACACCTACAACCATACACCTACAACCATACCCAGCTACAGCCATACACCTACAGCCATACACCTACAACCATACACCTACAACCATACACCTACAACCATACCCAGCTACAACCATACACCTACAACCATACCCAGCTACAACCATATACAGCTACAACCATACACCTACAACCAACCATACCATACACCTACAACCATACACCTACAACCATACACCTACAACCATACGCAGCTACAACCATACACCTACAACCATACACCTACAACCATACCCAGCTACAACCATACCCAGCTACAACCATACACCTACAACCATACCCAACTACAACCATACACCTACAACCATACACCTACAACCATACACCTACAACCATACCCAGCTACAACCATACACCTACAACCATACACCTACAACCATACCCAGCTACAACCATACACCTACAACCATACCCAGCCTACAACCATACACCTACAACCATACACCTACAACCATACACCTACAACCATACCCAGCTACAGCCATACCCAGCTACAACCATACCCACCTACAACCATACACCTACAACCATACACCTACAACCATACCCAGCTACAACATACAATACACCTACAACCCAGCTACACACCCTACAGCCATACACCTACAACCATACACCTACAACCATACACCTACAACCATACACCTACAACCATACCCAGCTACAACCATACCCAGCTACAACCATACCCAGCTACAACGATACACCTACAACCATACCCAGCTACAACGATACACCTACAACCATACCCAACTACAGCCATACACCTACAGCCATACACCTACAAACATACACCTACAACCATACCCAGCTACAGCCATACACCTACAGCCATACACCTACAACCATACCCACCTACAACCATACCCTGCTACAGCCATACACCTACAGCCATACACCTACAACCATACCCAGCTACAACCATACACCTACAACCATACACCTACAACCATACCCAGCTACAACCATACACCTACAACCATACACCTACAACCATACCCATCTACAACCATACACCTACAACCATACACCTACAACCATACACCTACAACCATACCCAGCTACAACCATACACCTACAACCATACACCTACAACCATACACCTACAACCATACACCTACAACCATACGCAGCTACAACCATACACCTACAACATACACCTACATACACCTACAACCATACCCACCTACAACCATACACCTACAACCATACCCACCTACAACCATACCCAGCTACAGCCATACAGCTACAGCCATACACCTACAACCATACACCTACAACCATACACCTACAACCATACCCAGCTACAGCCATACATATACAGCCATACACCTACAACCATACACCTACAACCATACACCTACAACCATACCCAGCTACAGCCATACCCAGCTACAACCATACCCACCTACAACCATACACCTACAACCATACACCTACAACCATGCACCTACAATCATACCCAGCTACAGCCATACACCTACAGCCATACACCTACAACCATACACCTACAACCATAGCCAGCTACAACCATACCCAGCTACAACGATACACCTACAACCATACCTACAGCTACCAACGATACACCTACAACCATACACCTACAACCATACACCTGCTAGCCATACATCTACAAACATACACCTACAACCATCACCTACAACCATACACCTACAATACACCCACAGCCATACACCTACAAACCACCTACAACTATACCAGCTACAACCATACACCTACAGCCATACACCTACAACCATACCTACAACCATACCACCTGGCCAACCATACACCTACAACCATACCCAGCTACAACCATACACCTACAACCATGCCAGCTACAACCATACACCTACAGCCATACACCTACAACCATACACCTACAACCATACCCATCTACAACCATACAGCTACAACCATACACCTACAACCATACACCTACAACCATACACCTACAACCATACCCAGCTACAGCCATACACCTACAACCATACCCACCTACAACCATACACCTACAACCATACACCTACAACCATACCCAGCTACAACCATACACCTACAACCATACCCAGCTACAACCATACACCTACAACCATACCCAGCTACAGCCATACAGCCATACACCTACAACCATACACCTACAACCATACACCTACAACCATACCCAGCTACAGCCATACACCTACAACCATACACCCACAACTATACCCAGCTACAGCTATACACCTACAGCCATACACCTACAACCATACACCTACAACCATACACCCACAACCATACCCACCTACAACCCACCTACAACCATACCCAGCTACAACATACACCTACAACCATACACCTACCATACACCTACAACCATACCCAGCTACAGCCATACATCTACAGCCATAATTTACAAACATACACCTACAACATACCACCTACAACCATACACCTACCAGCTACAGCCATACCCAGCTACAACCATACACCTACAACCATACACCTACAAGCCATACACCTACAACCATGCACCTACAATCATACCCAGCTACAACCATACACCTACAACCATACAACCATACAGCTACAACCATACACCTACAACCATACACCTACAACCATACCCAGCTACAACCATACACCTACAACCATACCCAGCTACAACCATACACCTACAACCATACACCTACAAGCCATACACCTACAACCATACACCTACAACTATACCTAGCTACAACTATACACCTACAACCATACACCCACAACCATACACCTACAACCATACCCAGCTACAGCCATACACCTACAGCCACACCTACAACCATACACCTACAACCTACACCATACAACTACAGCTACAACATACACCCAACCATACAACAACATACCTAGCTACAGCTACAACAACATACACCTACAACCATACCCATCTACAACCATACACCTACAACCATACACCATACACCTACAACCATACCCAGCTGTCAACCATACACCTACAACCATACACCTACAATCATACACCTACAAACTTAAACTACAACCATACACCTACAACCATACAGCTACAACCATACCCACCTACAACCATACACCTACAACCATACCCAGCTACAGCTATACACCTACAGCCATCCACCTACAAACATACACCTACAACCATACACCTACAACCCAGCTACAGCCATACACCTACAGCCATACACCTACAACTATACCCAGCTACAAACTATACACTCTACAACTATACACAGCTATACAACAGCATACCCAAGCTACAACCTATACACCTACAACCATACACCTACAACCATACACCTACAACCATGCCAGCTACAACCATACCCATCTACAACCATACCCAGCTACAAACTATACCCATCTACAACCATACCCACCTACAACCATACACCTACAACCATACCTAGCTACAACCATACACCTACAACAGCTACAGCCATACCCAGCTACAGCCATACACCTACAACCATACCCATCTACAACCATACACCTACAACCATACACCTACAACCATACACCTACAACCATACACCTACAACCATACCCAGCTACAACCATACACCTACAACCATACACCTACAACCATGCACACCTACAACCATACCACAGCTACAACCATACATCTACAGCCATACCCAGCTACAACCATACACCTACAACCATACACCTACAACCATACACCTACAACCATACCCTACAGCCATACACCTACAACCATACACCTAGCAACAACCATACAACACCTACAACCATACACCTACAACCATACACCTACAACCATACACCTACAGCCATACACCTACAACCATACACCTACAACCATACACCTACAACCATACCCAGCTACAACCATACACCTACAACCATACCCAGCTACAACCATACACCTACAACCATACCCAGCTACAACCATACACCTACAACCATACCCAGCTACAACCATACACCTACAACCATACACCTACAACCATACACCTACAACCATACCCAGCTACAGCCATACACCTACAACCATACACCTACAACCATACACCTACAACCATACACCTACAACCATACCCAGCTACAACCATACCCAGCTACAACCATACCCAGCTACAACCATACACCTACAACCATACACCTACAACCATACCCAGCTACAACCACCTACACCTAAGCAACCATACACCTACAACCATACACCTACAACCATACACCTACAACCATACACCTACAACCATACAGCTACAACCATACAGCTACAACCATACACCTACAACCATACCCAGCTACAGCCCATACCTACAGCCATACACCTACAACCATACACCTACAACCATACACCTACAACCATACCCAGCTACTTTAATACAACCCAGCTACAACCATACACCTACAACCATACACCTACAACCATACCCAGCTACAACCATACACCTACAACCATACACCTACAACATACACCCCAGCTACACCTACAACATACACCTACAACCATACCCAGCTACAGCCATACACCTACAACCATACACCCTACAACCATACACCTACAACCATGCCAGCTACAACCATACCCAGCTACAGCCATACACCTACAACCATACACCTACAACCATACACCTACAACCATACCCAGCTACAGCCATACAGCTACAGCCATACACCTACAACCATACACCTACAACCATACACTAGCTACAACCATACCCATCTACAGCCATACACCTACAACCATACCTACACCATAAACCTACAACCATACACCTACAACCATACCCAGCTACAACCATACACCTACAACCATACACCTACAACCATACACCTACAACCATACACCCTACAACCATACACCTACACAACACATACCCCAGCACCTACAACCATACACCTACAGCCATACACCTACAACCATACAGCTACAACCATACACCTACACACCATACCCCTGCTACAACCATACACCTACAACCATACACCTACAACCATACACCTACAGCCATACAAACCATACACCCATAAACAACCATAACCACCTAGCAACCATACACCTACACACCATACACCTACAACCATACCCAGCTACAACCATACACCTACAACCATACCTCCTGCTACAGCACATACACCTACAACCATACACCCACAAACCATACACCTACAACTATACACCTACAACCATACACCTACAACCATACACCTACAAACCATACCCAGCTACAGCCATACACCTACAACCATACCCAGCTACAACCATACCCACCTACAACCAAACACCTACAACCATACACCCAGCAACATACCCAGCTACAGCCATACACCCAGCCATACACCTACAACCATACACCTACAACCATACCCAGCTACAGCCATACACCTACAACCATACCCACCTACAACCATACACCTACAACCAAACACCTACAACCATACACCTACAACCATACACCTACAACCATACCCAGCTACAACCATACACCTACAACCATACACCTACAACCATACACCTACAACCATACCCAGCTACAACCATACACCTACAACCATACCCAGCTACAACCATACACCTACAACCATACACCTACAACCATACACCTACAACCATACACCTACAACCATACACCTACAACCATACCCAGCTACAACCATACACCTACAACCATACACCTACAACCATACCCAGCTACAACCATACACCTACAACCATACCCAGCTACAACCATACACCTACAACCATACACCTACAACCATACCCAGCTACAACCATACACCTACAACCATACCCAGCTACAACCATACACCTACAACCATACCCATCTACAACTATACACCTACAACCATTTTAGCTACAACCATACACCTACAACCATACACCTACAACCATACACCTACAACCATACAGCTACAACCATACACCTACAACCATACCCACCTACAAACCAAACACCTACAACCATACACCTACAACCATACCCAGCTACAACCATACACCTACAACCATACCCAAGCATACAACCATACACCTACAACCATACACCTACAACCATACCCAGCTACAACCATACACCTACAACCATACAGCTACAACCATATACCTACAACCACACCTACAACCATACACCTACAACCATACCCAGCTACAGCCATACAGCTACAGCCATACACCTACAACCATACCCAGCTACAGCCATACAGCTACAGCCATACACCTACAACCATACACCTACAACCATACACCTACAATCATACCCAGCTACGGCCATACGCAGCTACAGCCATACACCTACAACCATACACCTACAACCATACCCAGCTACAGCCATACACCTACAGCCATACACCTACAACCATACACCTACAACCATACACCTACAACCATACACCTACAACCATACCCAGCTACAGCCATACACCTACAACCATACCCAGCTACAACCATACACCTACAACCATACCCAGCTACAACCATACACCTACAACCATACGCAGCTACAACCATACACCTACAACCATACACCTACAACCATACCCAGCTACAGCCATACAGCTACAGCCATACACCTACAACCATACACCTACAACCATACACCTACAACCATACACCTACAAACCATACCCACCCTGCCAACCATACTATACACCTACAACCATACACCTACAACCATACCCAGCTACAGCCATACATCTACAGCCATACATCTACAACCATACACCTACAACCATACACCTACAACCATACACCTACAACCATACCCAGCTACAGCCATACAGCTACAACCATACACCAACAACCATACAGCTACAGCCATACACCTACAACCATACACCTACAACCATACACCTACAACCAAACACCTACAACCATACACCTACAAACCATACACCTGCCAAACCATACCCAGCTACAGCCATACACCCACAGCCATACACCAGCAACCATACACCTACAACCATACCCAGCTACAGCCATACACCTACAAACCATACACCTACAACCATACACCTACAACCATACCCAGCTACAGCCATACACCTACAACCATACCTAGCTACAACCATACACCTACAACTATACACCTACAAATACAGCTACAACCATACCCACAACGATACACCTACAACTACACCCAAGCTACAAACCATACACCTACAACCATACCCACACTACAGCCATGCACCTACAGCCATACACCTACAAACCATACACCTACAACCATACACCTACCAGCCATACACCATACCCAGCAGCCATACAGCTACACAACTATACAACCACCTACAACCATACACCTACAACCATACACTCCATAACCTACTCCAGCTACAGCCATACACCTACAGCCATACACCTACAACAACCAGCTACACCTACAACCATACACCTACAACCATACACCAACAACCATACACCTACAACCATACCCAGCTACAACCATACACCTACAACCATACCCAGCTACAACCATACACCTACAACCATACCCTAGTTGACCACACCTGTCAGACCTCAAATGTCTCAGATATGAAAGTCTGACCTCTGCCCAACTTTTGAAATGTGACTAATACCTAATGTTGCAAAACAAATGTGCCAATGGGACATTAAAGCATTTTATATATTTTTTGTCCATCCATTCTTACGTAAATACAGGAAACCCACCCACCTTAATGCCGGAGTTGGAAGAGTACCCAAAGGAGACTTCCTCGATGTCGGTCTCCTCTTTGGGCTTCACTACGACCCCAGTGACCGAGCCCATCGACACAGAAGCTGAGGACTCATTCATCATATTGACCAGAGGCGATATCTTCATGGCCTTCCTGTGTGGAGGAGTACAGCGTCCATATTAGGACAGTCACACATCTATAGAATATAGCAGGGATATTCAAATTTTTGTCCTTGAAAAACCAGTTCCACTGCTGATTTTTCATTCTTCCCAATCTGAATCAAGAATGTTTTGAACCTGGGTCACCAGATGGGTGCAATTACTTATCAGGTAAGAACAGAAAACCAGCAGGCTCGGACTCCAGGCTGGGATTTGAAGATCCCTTTAAAACAGTCTACACATTAGAACAGATCACACATCCACTGTCTTCAACAATATCCGTGAGGAGGAACTTTAGTTTATAAAGAGACTTAGTGACACCGCGATACACGCACTTCATGCAATTCAATCTAGATGTGATTGAAGCGTCACTTATTTACAATGTTTCTTTGTGTTAGTTCACAGGGCAGCTTTTCTGCGAGGGGGATTTTTTTTCCTAATAAGTACATTTCCAAGCCTGGTAAGTGTGACAGCTCGCTTGGATACTGTTATATGTTCTCTAAAAATTACACTTAGGTGGATTCCGACCAGCGATTAAACCTAATCTTGGACCTAGAAACCACTTTCAATAGATATCTCCATTCTTTTATAGTCCTGGACTAGGGTGTCATCTTGTCCAGGAAACTGGCCCTATGAATGACATAATAATAATAATAATAATAATAATAATAATAATAAATATGATTGAGTGATTCTTACGGCCTTTTCACCATCGATGTGAACTCCACTTCCAGTGTCAAAGATCGCTGGAGGAGGCAACTGTCCCACAGGGTCTTTAAATGGTTTATTACAGTTGACACACGGGCTCCCTGGTGCTGTTACGTTGATGAGGAACTGATCTTGGTTTTTGGATTCTATGAAGATATGTAAAAAAAACACATCATTTCTCTTTTAATATATATTTTTGAAGGGTTCTCACTTTTATTTAGACAGAAAGGAAATCGAGAGGGGAGAAGGAGCAATACGTAACTGAACGAAGCATACCA
>NW_027036077.1:0-12637 GCF_034236695.1 Oncorhynchus nerka
CAACCGGTGCTCCCACACATTGGCCCGACCAACCGGTGCTCCCACACATTGGCCCGACCAACCGGTGCTCCCACACATTGGCCCGACTCAACCGGTGCTCCCACACATTGGCCCGACCAACCCGGTGCTCCCACACATTGGCCCGACCAACCCGGTGCTCCCACACATTGGCCCGACCAACCCGGTGCTCCCACACATTGGCCCGACCAACCGGTGCTCCCACACATTGGCCCGACCAACCGGTGCTCCCACACATTGGCCCGACCAACCGGTGCTCCCACACATTGGCCCGACCAACCGGTGCTCCCACACATTGGCCCGACCAACCGGTGCTCCCACACATTGACCCGACCAACCCGGTGCTCCCACACATTGGCCCGACCAACCGGTGCTCCCACACATTGGCCCGACCAACCGGTGCTCCCACACATTGGCCCGACCAACCCGGTGCTCCCACACATTGGCCCGACCAACCGGTGCTCCCACACATTGGGCCGACCAACCGGTGCTCCCACACATTGGCCCGACCAACCCGGTGCTCCCACACATTGGCCCGACCAACCCGGTGCTCCCACACATTGGCCCGACCAACCCGGTGCTCCCACACATTGGCCCGACCAACCCGGTGCTCCCACACATTGGCCCGACCAACCCGGTGCTCCCACACATTGGCCCGACCAACCCGGTGCTCCCACACATTGGCCCGACCAACCCGGTGCTCCCACACATTGGCCCGACCAACCCGGTGCTCCCACACATTGGCTCCGACTAACCGGTGCTCCCACACATTGGCCCGACCAACCGGTGCTCCCACACATTGGCCCGACCAACCGGTGCTCCCACACATTGGCCCGACCAACCGGTGCTCCCACACATTGGCCCGACCAACCGGTGCTCCCACACATTGGCCCGACCAACCCGGTGCTCCCACACATTGGCCCGACCAACCCGGTGCTCCCACACATTGACCCGACCAACCCGGTGCTCCCACACATTGGCCCGACCAACCCGGTGCTCCCACACATTGGCCCGACCAACCGGTGCTCCCACACATTGGCCCGACCAACCGGTGCTCCCACACATTGGCCCGACCAACCGGTGCTCCCACACATTGGCCCGACCAACCGGTGCTCCCACACATTGGCCCGACCAACCGGTGCTCCCACACATTGGCCCGACCAACCGGTGCTCCCACACATTGGCCCGACCAACCCGGTGCTCCCACACATTGGCCCGACCAACCCGGTGCTCCCACACATTGGCCCGACCAACCCGGTGCTCCCACACATTGGCCCGACCAACCGGTGCTCCCACACATTGACCCGACCAACCCGGTGCTCCCACACATTGGCCCGACCAACCCGGTGCTCCCACACATTGACCCGACCAACCCGGTGCTCCCACACATTGGCCCGACCAACTGGTGCTCCGGGCTATCTGCATTGTGTCCCACCAACCACTCTTATGCTGCTGTTACTCTCTGTTCATTATATATGCACTGTCACTTTAATCATATCTACATACTACCTCAAATCAGCCCAACTAACCGGTGTCTGTATAAAGCTTCGCTACTGTATAAAGCCTCCCTACTGTATGTAGCCCCTCTACTGTATAAAGCCTGTCTTTTTACTATAGTTTTATTTCTTTACCTACCTATTGTTCACCTAATACCGTTTTTGCACTATTGGTTAGAGCCTGTGAGTAAGCTACACCTGTTGTATTCGGCAAATAAACTTTGATTTGACAATGTGTTTTGTATAACACCGCTGTGTCGAAATATTTATTTTTGTGGTTATGGCGCCCTCTACTGGTTGTCGTTCACTTGACTGTCGCGCTCACTGAGAAAGTACTACGGTCTATTTCCTCTCTGAAATAGAATTACATGTCGGTGTGCATAGTAGCGTGCTATGGTTAATCATCTCTACTTTACAATGAGAAGACTGAATAAAATGCAATATATTTAGTAGTTTTAAAACTGGATAAACTGGCACTCCAGTTATTGTTTCCTCAGCGTCACGACTTTTACTGCTCCCCTCTTCTGCAATGTGATTGAGTTCACTTCCATAGCAACCCCTCTGTCGGTAATTACACACTGAACGGTCTGGTGACGGCGGGTCAGAGGTGTTCAGGGTTAGATATAGAGCCCCCTGGTTGACGTTTCTGGGTGAATTATAACTAAGGACAACTGAAGTACATAAAAGTGAAGAATGTTGGGGAAGATTACAACAGGTGAGTTCCGGGAATTCAAGAACAGCTGAATTAAAACTGCGGTGAGAGAACTTTCAGCGTTAAAAACAACTAGGAACTTTCAATGCGTTCAAGACAACTAAGAACTGGGGGTGAACGCTTTGTGACTGGGGAAAATCGTTTTGAACGGTCATCCAACTCGGAATTTCAAGTCGGGAACTCGGGCCTCTTTCTAGAGCGCTGAGTTCAAGATCCCCGACGTCATGATTTGAGCTCGTTTCCTGAGTTTTCGGTTGTCTTGGACGCTTTGGAATTCGGGGATTTCCGAGTTCCCAGTTTATCTGAAGGTGGCATCAGTTGTCTTAAATTTAATTTTAATTTTTCTTCCATAGATCCACCTTACCTTACCATCGATAATTTCGTGAGTAACCTATTTATAAAAAAATATATATTTAAAAAAACGAATACCTTTTCTCTAATCGTTTCAACATGTCACATTATGGACTACTGTACTGTTATTTGAACAACTTTTGATACGACTTTATGGTTCTGTCAAGGGATTTAAAGTGAACGCTGTAGTCCCCCCCCATATCAACACATTGAGAACGAATTAACCGATGTCTTCTGTTCGATGTCCACAGGAGGACTGTCTGTCTTCTGATGATGTTCTGGTGCACTTCTTTAACGACTTCCTCAGTCTACCTGTAAACATCCGGTTACATTTCTAATTTTGCCATATTATTTACTTTATTCAGCAACAAAAGTGTTATTTTCACTGTGGGATGAATGCCAGAACTTTTGTCAAGCACAACGAGGTTGGAAATGGTTATGCTTGTGGATTTGCTTGATTTCTACCTTTCCTCAAACAGTTGATCAGATTTTTAAGATACTTTACTAATTCCATGGGCTACTCATTCTGTATCTATTCTGTCACATTCTGAGAAAATAATGTCCCAAATGTCCTTGTTTCCTTCCAACCCAGTCGTTCCTGAGTGTGTACAGTACAACCAGGGAGACTGGTGTGTTTGAGGTGGTCAGTGATGCATGGAGGCTCTGTCTAGGAGGATCAGGTCAGCCCTGCAGTACTTTTAAATCACAAGCCTCACTGACCCAACAGAGCTGACTACTAGACCTGTGGTGGACAACCACTACACTGTTCTGGTCAGTTCACATTCTCCTGTTCCTTTATAGAGTGTCATCTTGATATAGAATACTGCATTGTGGAAGGGGAAGCTTTCAAATGATTATTTCACTGTACTTTTTTTTTAACACATTGTATATTCCTCAATGAACAAATCAACTTTGATTTTGATTTGCCAACCACTACATTGCCCTCATAAGTTATAATCAAACTAAAGAGGATTGCTTTAAAAGTATTTTCAAGTTTCTCAACAGTTGGTTGATTTAATGATATGGAGTTTTATGAAATCAGACACCTGTGTGTGTGTGTGTGACATCATCTAAATTAGAATAATAATAATCATTGTCTTAACAGTGCTTGGACAGAGAACAGGGAGGAGTGGACTTAAAAGAAAGACTACCCTTGTTTATTGGAAAGTGACTGCTACTTCGAGGTACAGGTAATCCCCAATGTTTTATTACTGGGGTCAGAAGTAGACCTATAGGTTGGGTAGAAGTAGACCTATAGGTTTAGATGTAGACCTATAGGTTGCGGAAGGAGACCATAGGTTGCAGAAGTAGACCCAGGTTAGGTGGGAGGCAGGAAGTAAAGACCCATAGGCTGGGTGGAGGAAGTAGACCTATAGGTTGGGGTAGAAGTAGACCATAGGTTGGGTGGAAGTAGACCTATAGGTTGGGTGAGAAGCAGACCTATAGCAGAAGTAGGCCTAGGTTTGGGTCATAGGTAGAAGTAGACCTATAGGTTGGGTGGGAAGCAGACCTATAGGTTGGGAGGAAGCAGACCCCAGGTTGGGCAGGGAAGTAGACCTATTGGTTGGGTGGAAGCAGACCAGGTTGCCAGACCTAGGTTGGGTGTGGAAGTAATAGGTTGGGTGGAAGCAGACCTATAGGTTGGGAGGAAGTAGACCTATAGGTTGCAGAAGTAGACCTATAGGTTGGGTGGAAGTAGACCTATAGGTTGGGTAGAAGTAGATAGGTTGGTGCAGACCTATAGGTTGGGCAGAAGTAGACCTATAGGTTGGGTGGATAGGCAGACAGACATAGGTTGGGTCAGAAGTAGACCTAGGTTGGGTGGAAGTAGACCTATAGGGGGTGGGATGTAGACCTATAGGTTGGGTAGAAGTTGACCTATAGGTAGAAGTAGACCTATAGGTAGGGTGGAAGTAGACCTATAGGTTGGGTAGAAGTAGACCTATAGGTTGGGTAGAAGTAGACCTATAGGTTGGGTGGAAGTAGACCTATAGTTTGGGTAGAAGTAGACCTATAGGTTGGGTAGAAGTAGACCTATAGTTTGGGTAGAAGTAGACCAACAGGGGTCATACCAGCTGTTGATGCATGTCTTGATATCAACACTGCCCTTTATCCTGAGCCATGTTTGTCCTGACTTCATCAATCACATTGATTTTTTAATCAAATTGATTTATAAAGCCATTCTTACATCAGCCGATGTCACAAAGTGCTGTACAGAAACCCCAGCCTAAAACCCCCAAACAGCAAGGAATGCAGGTGTAGAAGCACGGTGGCTAGGAAAAACTCCCTAGAAAGGCCAGAACCTAGGAAGAAACCTAGAGAGAAACCAGGCTATGATGGGTGGCCAGTCCTCTTCTGGCTGTGCCGGGTGGAGATTATAACAGAACATGGCCAAGATGTTCAAATGTTCATAGATGACCAGCAGGGTCAGATAATAATAATCACAGTAGTTGTTGAGGGTGCAACAAGTCAGCACCTCAGGAGTAAATGTCAGATGGCTCATAGCCGATCATTAAGAGTATCTCTACCGCTCCTGCTGTCTCTAGAGAGTTGAAAACAGCAGGTCTGGGACAGGTAGCATGTCCAGTAAACAGGTCAGGATTCCATAGCCGCAGGCAGAACAATTGAAACTGGAGCAGCAGCACAGCCAGGTGGACTGGGGACAGCAAGGAGTCATCATGCCAGGTAGTCCTGAGGCATGGTCCTAGGGCTCAGGTCCATCGAGAGAGAGAAAGAAAGAGAGAATTAGAGGGATCATACTTAAAATCACACAGGACACCGGATAAGACAGGAGAAGTACTCCAGATATAACAGACTGACCCTAGCCCCCCGACACATAAACTACTGCAGAATAAATACTGGAGGCTGAGACAGGAGGGGTCAGGAGACACTGTGGCCCTGTCCGATGATACCCCCGGACAGGGCCAAACAGGCAGGATATAACCCCACCCACTTTGGCAAAGCACAGCCCCCACACCACTAGAGGGATATCTTCAACCACCAACCTACTACCCTGAGACAAGGCCGAGTATAGCCTACGGAGATCTCCGCCACGGCACGAACCCAGGAATATCGTGTCACTGACTCAACCCACTCAAGTGACACACCCCTCCTAAGGCCCCCATGGAAAAGCACCAGTAAGCCAGTGACTCAGCCCCTGTAATAGGGTTAGAGGCAGAGAATCCCAGTGGAGAGAGGGGAACCGGCCAGGCAGAGACAGCAAGGGCGGTTCGTTGCTCCAGAGCCTTTCCGTTCACCTTCCCACTCCTGGGCCAGACGACATTCAATCATAGGACCTACTGAAGAGATGAGTCTTCAATAAAGACTTAAAGGTCGAGACAGAGTCTGCGTCTCTCACATGGATAGGCAGACCGTTCCATGGAAGAGCACCAGTAAGCCAGCTCTATGGGAGAAAAGCCCTGCCTCCAGCTGTTTGCTTAGAAATTCTAGGGACAATTAGGAGGCCTGCGTCTTGTGACCGTAGCGTAGGTGTAAGTATGTACGGCAGGACCAAATCGGAAAGATAGGTAGAAGCAAGCCCATGTAATGCTTTGTAGGTTAGCAGTAAAACCTTGAAATCAGCCCTTGCCTTGTCTTGATGTCAGCACTGCCCTTATCCTGATCCTATAGGTCTACTTCTACCTATAGGTCTACTTCTACCTATAGGTCTACTTCCACCCAACCTATAGGTCTACTTCCACCCAACCTATAGGTCTACTTCTACCTATAGGTCTACTTCTACTCAACCTATAGGTCTACTTCCACCCAACCTATAGGTCTACTTCTACCTATAGGTCTACTTCTACTCAACCTATAGGTCTACTTCCACCCAACCTGGGTAGGTCTATAGACCTATAGGTCTATTTCTACCCAACCTATAGGTCTACTACTACCCAACCTATAGGTCTACTTCCACCCAACCTATAGGTCTACTTCTGACCCAACCTATAGGTCTACTTCTACCTATAGGTCTACTTCTACCCAACCTATAGGTCTAGTTCTACCCAACCTATAGGTCTACTTCTACCCAACCTATAGGTCTACTTCTACCCAACCTATAGGTCTACTTCTACCCAACCTATAGGTCTACTTCTACCCAACCTATAGGTCTACTTCCACCCAACCTATAGGTCTACTTCCACCCAACCTATAGATCTACTTCTACCTATAGGTCTACTCCCACCCAACCTATAGGTCTACTTCTACCTATAGGTCTACTTCTGACCCAACCTATAGGTCTACTTCCACCCAACCTATAGGTCTACTTCTACCCAACCTGTAGGTCTACTTCTACCCAACCTATAGGTCTACTTCCACCCAACCTATAGGTCTACTTCTACCCAACCTATAGGTTGTATTTCACCCAACCTATAGGTCTACTTCCACCCAACCTATAGGTCTACTTCTACCCAACCTATAGGTCTACTTCCACCCAACCTATAGGTCTACTTCCACCCAACCTATAGGTCTACTTCCACCCAACCTATAGGTCTACTTCCACCCAACCTATAGGTCTACTTCCACCCAACCTATAGGTCTACTTCTACCCAACCTATAGGTCTACTTCCACCCAACCTATAGGTCTACTTCTACCTATAGGTCTACTTCCACCCAACCTATAGGTCTACTTCTACCCAACCTATAGGTCTACTTCTACCCAACCTATAGGTCTACTTCCACCCAACCTATAGGTCTACTTCTACCTATAGGTCTACTTCTGACCCAACCTATAGGTCTACTTCCACCCAACCTATAGGTCTACTTCTACCCAACCTGTAGGTCTACTTCTACCCAACCTATAGGTCTACTTCCAACCAACCTATAGGTCTACTTCTACCCAACCTATAGGTCTACTTCTACCTATAGGTCTATTTCTACCCAACCTATAGGTCTACTTCCACCCAACCTATAGGTCTACTTCCACCCAACCTATAGGTCTACTTCTACCTATAGGTCTACTTCTACCCAACCTATAGGTCTACTTCTACCTATAGGTCTACTCCCACCCAACCTATAGGTCTACTTCTACCTATAGGTCTACTTCTGACCCAACCTATAGGTCTACTTCCACCCAACCTATAGGTCTACTTCTACCCAACCTGTAGGTCTACTTCTACCCAACCTATAGGTCTACTTCCACCCAACCTATAGGTCTACTTCTACCCAACCTATAGGTCTACTTCTACCTATAGGTCTATTTCTACCCTATAGGTCTACTTCCACCCAACCTATAGGTCTATTTTCCACCCAACCTATAGGTCTACTTCCACCCAACCTATAGGTCTACTTCCACCCACCTATAGGTCTACTTACCCAACCTATAGGTCTACTTCAACCTATAGGTCTATTTCTACCCAACCTATAGGTCTTCACCCAACCTATAGGTCTACTTCCACCCAACCTATAGGTCTACTTCTACCCAACCTATAGGTCTACTTCCACCCAACCTATAGGTCTACTTCTACCCAACCTATAGGTCTACTTCCACCCAACCTATAGGTCTACTTCTACCCAACCTATAGGTCTACTTCCACCCAACCTATAGGTCTACTTCTACCTATAGGTCTACTTCTACCCAACCTATAGGTCTACTTCTACCTATAGGTCTATTTCTACCCAACCTATAGGTCTACTTCCACCCAACCTATAGGTCTACTTCCACCCAACCTATAGGTCTACTTCCACCCAACCTATAGGTCTACTTCCACCCAACCTATAGGTCTGGTTTCTACCCAACCTATAGGTCTACTTCTACCCAACCTATAGGTCTACTTCCACCCAACCTATAGGTCTACTTCTACCTATAGGTCACCCACCCAACCTATAGGTCTGCTTCTACCCAACCTATAGGTCTACTTCTACCCAACCTATAGGTCTACTTCCACCCAACCTATAGGTCTACTTCTACCTATAGGTCTACTTCTGACCCAACCTATAGGTCTACTTCCACCCAACCTATAGGTCTACTTCTACCCAACCTGTAGGTCTACTTCTACCCAACCTATAGGTCTACTTCCAACCAACCTATAGGTCTACTTCTACCCAACCTATAGGTCTACTTCTACCTATAGGTCTATTTCTACCCAACCTATAGGTCTACTTCCACCCAACCTATAGGTCTACTTCCACCCAACCTATAGGTCTACTTCTACCTATAGGTCTACTTCTACCCAACCTATAGAACTACTTCTACCTATAGGTCTATTTCTACCCAACCTATAGGTCTACTTCCACCCAACCTATAGGTCTACATCTACCCAACCTATAGGTCTACTTCTACCCAACCTATAGGTCTACTTCCACCCAACCTATAGGTCTACTTCTACCCAACCTATAGGTCTACTTCCACCCAACCTATAGGTCTACTTCTACCCAACCTATAGGTCTACTTCCACCCAACCTATAGGTCTACTTCCGCCCAACCTATAGGTCTACTTCCACCCAACCTATAGGTCTACTTCCACCCAACCTATAGGTCTACTTCCACCCAAACCTATAGGTCTACTTTCTACCCAACCTATAGGTCATTTCTCCACCCAACCTATAGGTCTACATTTCTACCCAACCTATAGGTCTACTTCCACCCAACCTATGAGTCTACTTCCCACCCAACCTATAGGTCTGCTTCCACCCAACCTATAGGTCTACTTCTACCCAACCTATAGGTCTACTTCTACCCAACCTATAGGTCTACTTCCACCCAACCTATAGGTCTACTTCTACCTATAGGTCTACTTCTACTCAACCTATAGGTCTACTTCCACCCAACCTATAGGTCTACTTCTACCTATAGGTCTATTTCTACCCAACCTATAGGTCTACTACTACCCAACCTATAGGTCTACTTCCACCCAACCTATAGGTCTACTTCTACCCAACCTATAGGTCTACTTCTGACCCAACCTATATGTCTACTTCTACCTATAGGTCTACTTCTACCCAACCTATAGGTCTAGTTCTACCCAACCTATAGGTCTACTTCTACCCAACCTATAGGTCTACTTCTACCCAACCTATAGGTCTACTTCTACCCAACCTATAGGTCTACTTCTACCCAACCTATAGGTCTACTTCCACCCAACCTATAGGTCTACTTCCACCCAACCTATAGGTCTACTTCCACCCAACTTATAGGTCTACTTCTACCCAACCTATAGGTCTACTTCCACCCAACCTATAGGTCTACTTCCACCCAACCTATAGGTCTACTTCTACCCAACCTATAGGTCTACTTCCACCCAACCTATAGATCTACTTCTACCTATAGGTCTACTCCCACCCAACCTATAGGTCTACTTCTACCTATAGGTCTACTTCTCACCCAACCTATAGGTCTACTTCCACCCAACCTATAGGTCTACTTCCACCCAACCTATAGGTCTACTTCTACCCAACCTGTAGGTCTACTTCTACCCAACCTATAGGTCTACTTCCACCCAACCTATAGGTCTACTTCTACCCAACCTATAGGTCTACTTCCACCCAACCTATAGGTCTACTTCCGCCCAACCTATAGGTCTACTTCTACCCAACCTATAGGTCTACTTCCACCCAACCTATAGGTCTACTTCCACCCAACCTATAGGTCTACTTCCACCCAACCTATAGGTCTACTTCTACCCAACCTATAGGTCTACTTCCACCCAACCTATAGGTCTACTTCTACCCAACCTATAGGTCTACTTCCACCCAACCTATAGGTCTACTTCTACCTATAGGTCTACTTCCACCCAACCTATAGGTCTACTTCTACCCAACCTATAGGTCTACTTCCACCCAACCTATAGGTCTACTTCTACCCAACCTATAGGTCTACTTCCACCCAACCTATAGGTCTACTTCTACCCAACCTATATGTCTACTTCCACCCAACCTATAGGTCTACTTCTACCCAACCTATAGGTCTACTTCTACCCAACCTATAGGTCTACTTCTACCCAACCTATACGTCTACCCTCTACCCAACCTATATGTCTACTTCCCTTCAACCTATAGGTTCTACTTCCTGCAGCTCATGGATACCTAATCCCACAGCCATGTTACCATTATTCTATTCCATTCCATTCCATTCCATTATATTCCATTCCATTATATTCCATTCCATTCCATTCTATTCTATTCCATTCCATTCCATTATATTCCATTCCATTCCATTATATTCCATTCCATTCTATTCTATTATATTCTATTCCATTCCATTATATTCCATTCCATTATATTCCATTCCATTCTATTCCATTCCATTCCATTATATTCATTTACATTTACATTTAAGTCATTTAGCAGACGCTCTTATCCCATTCCATTCCATTATATTCCATTCCATTCTATTCTATTCTATTCCATTCTATTCTATTCCATTATATTCCATTATATTCCATTATATTCTATTCCATTCCATTCCCTTCCATTCTATTCCATTCTATTCCATTATATTCCATTCCATTCTATTCTATTCCATTCTATTCCATTCCATTATATTCCATTCCATTCCATTTCTATTCCATTCTATTCCATTCCATTCTATTCCATTCCATTATATTCCATTCCATTCTATTCCATTCCATTATATTCCATTCTATTCCATTCCATTATATTCCATTCCATTATTTTCCATTCCATTATATTCCATTCCATTCTATTCTATTCCATTCTATTCTATTCCATTATATTCCATTCCATTCTATTCCATTCCATTATATTCCATTCTATTCCATTCCATTATATTCCATTCCATTCTATTATATTCCATTCTATTCTATTCCATTCCATTCCATTCTATTCTATTCCATTCCATTCTATTCCATTCCATTATATTCCATTCCATTCTATTCCATTCCATTATATTCCATTATATTCCATTCCATTCTATTCCATTCCATTATATTCCATTCCATTCCATTCCATTATATTCCATTATATTCTATTCCATTCCATTATATTCCATTCCATTATATTCCATTCTATTATATTCCATTCCATAATATTCCATTCCATTCTATTCTATTCCATTCTATTCCATTCCATTCTATTCCATTCCATTCTATTCCATTCCACTCTATTCCAATCCATTCCATTCTATTCCATTCATAGCTTTGTCTGACCCTCCATTCCATTCTATTCCATTCCACTCTATTCCATTCCATTCTATTCTATTCCATTCATAGCTTTTTCCGACCCTCCATTCCATTCCATTCTATTCTATTCCATTCATAGCTTTGTCTGACCCTCCATTCCATTATATTCCATTCCATTATATTCTATTCTATTCCATTCCACTCTATTCCATTCATAGCTTTGTCTGACCCTCCATTCCATTCTATTCCATTCCACTCTATTCCATTCCATTCTATTCTATTCCATTCATAGCTTTGTCTGACCCTCCATTCCACTCTATTCCATTCTATTCTATTCCATTCATAGCTTTGTCTGACCCTCCATTCCATTCTATTCCATTCCACTCTATTCCATTCCATTCTATTCTATTCTATTATATTCCATTATATTATATTCCATTATATTATATTCCATTCCATTCTATTCCATTCCATTATATTCCATTCTATTCCATTCCATTATATTCCATTCCATTACATTATATTCCATTCTATTCCATTCCATTATATTCCATTCCATTCTATTCTATTCCATTCCATTCTATTCCATTACATTCTATTCCATTCCATTCTATTCCATTCCATTACATTCTATTCCATTCCATTATATTCCATTCCATTCCATTCTATTCTATTCCATTCATAGCTTTGTCTGACCCTCCATTCCTGCACTTTGTGACAAATGTTGTTGAAAAGGCTTTTATAAATAAGGTTTTGATTGATTGATGTGTGTTTGATGCTTGACGGTGTTTCCCAAGGTTAGCGAAGCTGCTCTCTCAGTGGGGCCCTCAGGGCTGGAACCAGAAGAGGGATGGTACCTCAGTCCAGCCCCCTGTCACCACAGAGCCTGTCTGTCCTTCCCCTGGGCCCGATGACAGAGAGACCCTGATGGAGGTCCTCTATGTGTCACTGGGACAGGTCAGCAGATCCTGCTTATTCACATA
>NW_027036078.1:0-12639 GCF_034236695.1 Oncorhynchus nerka
GGAGACTGGGGCTGGTTCTCTCATCATGGGTTGGTTGAATACGGGAGACTGGGGCTGGTTCTCTCATCATGGGTTGGTTGAATGGGGGGACTGGGCTGGTTGAGATTGGGACTGGGGGCTGGTTCTCTCATCATGGGTTGGTTGAATACGGGAGACTGGGGCTGGTTCTCTCATCATGGGTTGGTTGAATACGGGAGACTGGGGCTGGTTCTCTCATCATGGGTTGAGTTGAATACGGGAGACTGGGGCTGGTTCTCTCATCATGGGTTGGTTGAATACGGGAGACTGGGGCTGGTTCTCTCATCATGGGTTGGTTGAATGCATGGGAGACTAGGGGCTGGTTCTCTCATCCTGGGTTGGTTGAATACGGGATGACTGGGGCTGGTTCTTCATCATGGGTTGGCTGAATACGGGGAGACTAGGGGCTGGATCTCTTCTCATCATGCGGTTGGGTGAAGTGCGGGAGACTGGGGCTGGTTCTCCACCATCATGGGTTGGTTGAAAACGGCAGACTGGGCCTGGTTCTCTCATCATTGGTTGGTTGAATACGGTAGACTGGGGCTGGTTCTCATCATGGGTTGGTTGAATACGGTAGACTGGGGCTGGTTCTCTCATCATGGGTTGGTTGAATACGGGAGACTGGGGCTGGTTCTCTCATCATGGGTTGGTTGAATCACGGTGAGACTGGGGCTGGTTCTCTCATCATGGGTTGGTTGAATACGGGAGACTGGGGCTGGTTCTCTCATCATGGGTTGGTTGAATAATGTGAGACTGGGGCTGGTTCTCTCATCATGGGTTGGTTGAATACGGGAGACTGGGGCTGGTTCTCTCATCATGGGTTGGTTGAATATGGGAGACTGGGGCTGGTTCTCTCATCCTGGGTTGGTTGAATACGGGAGACTGGGGCTGGTTCTCTCATCATGGGTTGGTTGAATACGGGAGACTGGGGCTGGTTCTCTCATCATGGGTTGGTTGAATACGGGAGACTGGGGCTGGTTCTCTCATCATGGGTTGGTTGAATACGGGAGACTGGGGCTGGTTCTCTCATCATGGGTTGGTTGAATACGGGAGACTGGGGCTGGTTCTCTCATCATGGGTTGGTTGAATACGGGAGACTGGAGCTGGTTCTCTCAACATGGGTTGGTTGAAATGGGATGATGGTCTGGTTCTCATCATGGGTTTGTTGAAATGGGGAGACTGGGGCTGGTTCTTTCATCATGGGTTGGTTGAATACGGTAGACTGGGGCTGGTTCTCTCATCATGGGTTGGTTGAATACGGGAGACTGGGGCTGGTTCTCTCATCATTGGTTGGTTGAATACGGTAGACTGGGGCTGGTTCTCATCATGGGTTGGTTGAATACGGTAGACTGGGGCTGGTTCTCTCATCATTGGTTGGTTGAATACGGTAGACTGGGGCTGGTTCTCTCATCATGGGTTGGTTGAATACGGTAGACTGGGGCTGGTTCTCATCATGGGTTGGTTGAATACGGGAGACTGGGGCTGGTTCTCTCATCATGGGTTGGTTGAATACGGTAGACTGGGGCTGGTTCTCATCATGGGTTGGTTGAATACGGTAGACTGGGGCTGGTTCTCTCATCATTGGTTGGTTGAATACGGTAGACTGGGGCTGGTTCTCTCATCATGGGTTGTTTGAATACGGGAGACTGGGGCTGGTTCTCTCATCATGGGTTGGTTGAAGTGGGGAGACTATGGCTGGTTCTCTCATCATGGGTTGGTTGAAGTGGGGTTTTATTGGGGTTTTATTGGGATTATATTGGGATTACATTGGGATTATATTGCCATTTATTAATGTTCTTTGTTTGGATCCAAATGCTTGTGATTTGTTTTTAGACCTATTCTAATATCCAAGCTATTGACATTTTCTCACATAAATTTGTTAGCTATCATTCGAATCAGTTTGATAGTTTGTTACATTGCGTTATGGTAACTTGGTCTAGTTGGTTACATATTGCCAAACGTCAAATTAACTCAAATGCGTAGACTACGCAAAACTATGTGTGATGCAAGTAATTTGTTTAATGAACGAACATTCTCATGTTAAATACATCTATGATCATATGGAGCAACACTTGTGTGTACCTATCGTCATATTGCACTTGCTTTGCAACATGCGGTAGGAAATAACACAATAGTCGCTCTGTAATAACTGCAAGGTGCTGTTAAAAGGGGAGACTGGGGGCGGTTCTCTCATCATGGGTTGGTTGAAAACAGCAGACTGGGCCTGGTTCTCTCATCATTGGTTGGTTGAATACGGTAGACTGAGGCTGGTTCTCATCATGGGTTGGTTGAATACGGGAGACTGGGGCTGGTTCTCTCATCATGGGTTGGTTGAATACGGGAGACTGGGGCTGGTTCTCTCATCATGGGTTGGTTGAATACGGGAGACTGGGGCTGGTTCTCTCATCATGGGTTGGTTGAATACGGGAGACTGGGGCTGGTTCTCTCATCATGGGTTGGTTGAATACGGGAGACTGGGGCTGGTTCTCTCATCATGGGTTGGTTGAATACGGGAGACTGGGGCTGGTTCTCTCATCATGGGTTGGTTGAATACGGGAGACTGGGGCTGGTTCTCTCATCATGGGTTGGTTGAATATGGGAGACTGGGGCTGGTTCTCTCATCCTGGGTTGGTTGAATACGGGAGACTGGGGCTGGTTCTCTCATCATGGGTTGGTTGAATCTACGGGAGACTGGGGCTGGTTCTCTCATCATGGGTTGGTTGAAGTGCGGGAGACTATGGCTGGTTCTCTCATCATGGGTTGGTTGAAAACAGCAGACTGGGGCCTGGTTCTCTCATCATTGGTTGGTTGAATACGGTAGACTGAGGCTGGTTCTCCATCATGGGTTGGTTGAATACGGGAGACTGGGGCTGGTTCTCTCATCATGGGTTGGTTGAATACGGGAGACTGGGGCTGGTTCTCTCATCATGGGTTGGTTGAATACGGGAGACTGGGGCTGGTTCTCTCATCATGGGTTGGTTGAATACGGGAGTGGGTTCCTCTCATCATGGGTTGGTTGAATACGGGAGATGGCTGGTTCTCTCATCATGGGTTAGTTGAAAACATCATGGGTTGGTTGCAGACTGGGGCTGGTTCTCTCATCATGGGTTGGTTGAATACGGTAGGCTGGGCTGGTTCTCTCATCATGGGTTGGTTGAATACGGGAGACTGGGGCTGGTTCTCTGTCATGGGTTGGTTGAATCACGGGGAGACTGGGGCTGGTTCTCTCATCATGGGTTGGTTGAATACGGGAGACTGGGGCTGGTTCTCTCATCATGGACTGGGGCTGGTTCTCTCATAGTTGGGTTGACATGGGTTGGGAGACTGGGGCTGGTTCTCTCATCATGGGTTGGTTGAATCCCCGGGAGACTGGGGCTGGTTCTCTCATCATGGGTTGGTTGAAGTGGGGAGACTGGGGCTGGTTCTCTCATCATGGGTTGGTTGAAAACAGCAGACTGGGCCTGGTTCTCTCATCATTGGTTGGTTGAATATGGGAGACTGGGGCTGGTTCTCTCATCATGGGTTGGTTGAATACGGGAGACAGGGCTGGTTCTCTCTCATCATGGGTTGGTTGAATACGGGAGAGTTCTCTCATCATGGGTTGGTTGAATACGGAGACTGGGGCTGGTTCTCTGTCATGGGTTGGTTGAATACGGGAGACTGGGGCTGGTTCTCTCATCATGGGTTGGTTGAATACGGGAGACTGGGGCTGGTTCTCTCATCATGGGTTGGTTGAATACTGGGGTTCTCTCAACTGGGATGATGGTCTGGCTGGTTTCTCTCATCATGGGTTGGTTGAATACGGGAGACTGGGGCTGGTTCTCTCATCATGGGTTGGTTGAATATGGGAGACTGGGGCTGGTTTCTCTCATACGGTAGACTGGGTTCTCATCATGGGTTGGTTGAATAAGACTGGGGCTGGTTCTCTCATCATTGGTTGGTTGAATACGGGACTGGGGCTGGTTCTCTCATCATGGGTTGTTGAATGGAGACTGGGGCTGGTTTTTGTTGAAATGGGAGACTGGGGCTGGTTCTTTCATCATGGGTTGGGTACGGTAGAATTGAATACGGAGACTGGGGCTGGTTCTCTCATCATGGGTTGGTTGAATACGGTAGACTGGGGCTGGTTCTCTCATCATGGGTTGGTTGAATACGGGAGACTGGGGCTGGTTCTCTCATCATGGGTTGGTTGAAATGGGATGATGGTCTGGTTCTTCTCATCATGGGTTGGTTGAAGTGGGGTTTTATTGGGGCTTTATTGGGATTATATTGGGATTACATTGGGATTATATTGGCTGGTCCAAATTCTCATCATGGGTTGGTTGAATACGGTAGACTGGGGCTGGTTCATCTGCGGAGTTGGTTGAATACGGGAGACTGGGGCTGGTTCTCTCATCATTGGTTGGTTGAATACGGTAGACTGGGGCTGGTTCTCTCATCATGGGTTGGTTGAATACGGTAGACTGGGGCTGGTTTCTCATCATTGGTTGGTTGAATACGGTAGACTGGGGCTGGTTCTCTCATCATGGGTTGGTTGAATACGGTAGACTGGGGCTGGTTTCTCATCATGGGTTGGTTGAATACGGGAGACTGGGGCTGGTTCTCTCATCATGGGTTAGTTGAATACGGGAGACTGGGGCTGGTTCTCTCATCCTGGGTTGGTTGAATACGGGAGACTGGGGGGCTGGTCTCTCTCATCATGGGTTGGTTGAATATGGGAGACTGGGGCTGGTTCTCTCATCATGGGTTGGTTGAATACGGGAGACTGGGGCTGGTTCTCTCATCATGGGTTGGTTGAATACGGGAGACTGGGGCTGGTTCTCTCATCATGGGTTGGTTGAATACGGAGACTGGGGCTGGTTCTCTCATCATGGGTTGGTTGAATACGGGAGACTGGAGCTGGTTCTCTCATCATGGGTTGGTTGAAATGGGATGATACGGAGACTCTGGTTCTCTCCATCATGGGTTTTGAAATGGGATGATGGTCTGGTTCTCATCATGGGTTTGTTGGGGAGACTGGGGCTGGTTCTTTCATCATGGGTTGGTTGAATACGGTAGACTGGGGCTGGTTCTCTCATCATGGGTTGGTTGAATACGGGAGACTGGGGCTGGTTCTCTCATCATTGGTTGGTTGAATACGGTAGACTGGGGCTGGTTCTCATCATGGGTTGGTTGAATACGGTAGACTGGGGCTGGTTCTCTCATCATTGGTTGGTTGAATACGGTGGGCTGGGGCTGGTTCTCTCATCATGGGTTGGTTGAATACGGTAGACTGGGGCTGGTTCTCATCATGGGTTGGTTGAATACGGAGACTGGGGCTGGTTCTCTCATGGTTGCTTGAATCTGGGGCTGGTTCTCTCATCATGGGTTAGTTGAATACGGTAGGGGCTGGTTCTCATCATGGGTTGGTTGAATACGGTAGACTGGGGCTGGTTCTCTCATCATTTGGTTGGTTGAATACGGTAGACTGGGGCTGGTTCTCTCATCATGGGTTGTTTGAATACGGGAGACTGGGGCTGGTTCTCTCATCATGGGTTGGTTGAAGTGGGGAGACTATGGCTGGTTCTCTCATCATGGGTTGGTTGAAGTGGGGTTTTTATTGGGGTTTTTATTGGGATTATATTGGGATTACATTGGATTATATTGCCATTTATTAATGTTCTTTGTTTGGATCCAAATGCTTGTGATTTGTTTTTAGACCTATTCTAATATCCAAGCTATTGACATTTTCTCACATAAATTTGTTAGCTATCATTCGAATCAGTTTGATAGTTTGTTACATTGCGTTATGGTAACTTGGTCTAGTTGGTTACATATTGCCAAGCGTCAAATTAACTCAAATGCGTAGACTACGCAAAACTATGTGTGATGCAAGTAATTTGTTTAATGAACGAACATTCTCATGTTAAATACATCTATGATCATATGGAGCAACACTTGTGTGTACCTATCGTCATATTGCACTTGCTTTGCAACATGCGGTAGGAAATAACACAATAGTCGCTCTGTAATAACTGCAAGGTGCTGTTAAAGGGGAGACTGGGGCGGTTCTCTCATCATGGGTTGTTGAAAACAGCAGACTGGGCCTGGTTCTCTCAACATTGGTTGGTTGAATACGGTAGACTGAGGCTGGTTCTCATCATGGGTTGGTTGAATACGGGAGACTGGGGCTGGTTCTCTCTCATCATGGGTTGGTTGAATACGGGAGACTGGGGCTGGTTCTCTCATCATGGGTTGGTTGAATACGGAGACTGGGGCTGGTTCTTTCATCATGGGTTGGTTGAATACGGTAGACTGGGGCTGGTTCTCTCATCATGGGTTGGTTGAATACGGAGACTGGGGCTGGTTCTCTCATCATTGGTTGGTTGAATACGGTAGACTGGGGCTGGTTCTCATCATGGGTTGGTTGAATACGGTAGACTGGGGCTGGTTCTCTCATCATTGGTTGGTTGAATACGGTAGACTGGGGGCTGGTTCTCTCATCATGGGTTGGTTGAATACGGTAGACTGGGGCTGGTTCTCATCATGGGTTGGTTGAATACGGAGACTGGGGCTGGTTCTCTCATCATGGGTTGGTTGAATACGGTAGACTGGGGCTGGTTCTCATCATGGGTTGGTTGAATACGGTAGACTGGGGCTGGTTCTCTCATCATTGGTTGGTTGAATACGGTAGACTGGGGCTGGTTCTCTCATCATGGGTTGTTTGAATACGGGGAGACTGGGGCTGGTTCTCTCATCATGGGTTGGTTGAAGTGGGAGACTGGGGCTGGTTCTCTCATCATGGGTTGGTTGAATATGGGAGACAGGGCTGGTTCTCTCATCCTTGGTTGGTTGAAGTGGGAGACTGGGGGCTGGATTCTCTCATCATGGGTTGGTTGAAGTGGGGACACTGGGGCTGGTTCGCTCATCATGGGTTGGTTGAATATGGGAGACAGGGGCTGGTTCTCTCATCCTTGGTTGGTTGAAGTGGGGAGACTGGGGCTGGTTCTCATCATGGGTTGGTTGAATACGGGAGACTGGGCTGGTTCTCTCATCATGGGTTGGTTGAAGTGGGAGACTGGGGCTGGTCTCTCATCATGGGTTGGTTGAATATGGGAGACAGGTGCTGGTCCTCTCATCATTGGTTGGTTGAATACGGTAGACTGGGGCTTGGTTCTCATCATGGGTTGGTTGAATACGGAGACAGGGGGCTGGTTCTCTCATCATGGGTTGGTTGAAGTGGGAGACTGGGGCTGGTTCTCATCATGGGTTGGTTGAATATGGGAGACTGGGGCTGGTTCTCTCATCATGGGTTGATTTGAATATGGGAGACAGGGGCTGGTTCTCTCATCATGGGTTGGTTGAATACGGGAGACTGGGGCTGGTTCTCTCATCATGGGTTAGTTGAATATATGGGAGACTGGGGCTGGTTCTCATCATTGGTTAGTTGAATACGGTGACTGGGGCTGGGTTCTCTCATCATTGGTTGGTTGAATACGGTAGACTGGGGCTGGATTCTCTCATCATTGGTTGGTTGAATACGGTAGACTGGGGCTGGTTCTCATCATGGGTTGGTTGAATACGGGAGACAGGGGCTGGTTCTCTCATCATGGGTTGGTTGAGTGGGAGACTGGGGCTGGTTCTCTCATCATGGGATTGAATATAGGAGACTGGGGCTGGTTCTCTCATCATGGGTTGGTTGAAGTGGGAGACTGGGGCTGGTTCTCTCTTGCTGTTTGGTTGAAGTTGGATACTGGGGCTGGTTCTCTCATCATGGGTTGGTTGAATATGGGAGACAGGGGCTGGTTCTCTCATCATGGGTTGGTTGAAGTGGGGAGACTGTGGCTGGTTCTCTCTTCACTGTTTGGTTGAAGTTAGGATACTGGGGCTGGTTCTCTCATCATTGGTTGGTTGAATACGGGAGACTGGGGCTGGTTCTCTCATCATGGGTTGGTTGAAGTGGGGAGACTATGGCTGGTTCTCTCATCATGGGTTGGTTGAAAACAGCAGACTGGGCCTGGTTCTCTCATCATTGGTTGGTTGAATACGGTAGACTGAGGCTGGTTCTCATCATGGGTTGGTTGAATACGGGAGACTGGGGCTGGTTCTCTCATCATGGGTTGGTTGAATACGGGAGACTGGGGCTGGTTCTCTCATCATGGGTTGGTTGAATACGGGAGACTGGGGCTGGTTCTCTCATCATGGGTTGGTTGAATACGGGAGACTGGGGCTGGTTCTCTCATCATGGGTTGGTTGAATACGGGAGACTGGGGCTGGTTCTCTCATCATGGGTTAGTTGAATACGGAGACTGGGGCTGGTTCTCTCATCATGGAGTTCCCCAGTTGAATATGGGAGACTGGGGCTGGTTCTCTCATCCTGGGTTGGTTGAATACGGAGACTGGGGCTGGTTCTCTCATCATGGGTTGGTTGAATAGGGAGACTGGGGCTGGTTCTCTCATCATGGGTTGGTTGAATACGGGAGACTGGGCTGGTTCTCTCATCATGGGTTGGTTGAATACGGGAGACTGGGGCTGGTTCTCTCATCATGGGTTGGTTGAATACGGGAGACTGGGGCTGGTTCTCTCATCATGGGTTAGTTGAATTGGTGGTTCTCTCAACATGGGTTGGATTGAAATGGGATGATGGTCTGGTTCTCATCATGGGTTGGTTGAATGGGAGACTGGGGCTGGTTCTTTCATCCTAGGTTGGTTGAATACGGAGACTGGGGCTGGTTCTCTCATCATGGTTGGTTGAATACGGGAGACTGGGGCTGGTTCTCTCATCATACAGTTGAATACGGTAGACTGGGGCTGGTTCTCATCATGGGTTGGTTGAAGTGGGGTTCTCTCATCATTGGTTGGTTGACGGTAGACTGGGGCTGGTTCTCTCATCATGGGTTGGTTGAAAACTGGGGCTGGTTCTCATCAGACTGGCTAGGCCTGGTTCTCTCATCATGGAGTTGGTTGATCGGTAGACTGGGGCTGGTTCTCTCATCATGGGTTGGTTGAATACGGGAGACTGGGGCTGGTTCTCTCATCATGGGTTGGTTGAATACGGGAGACTGGGCTGATTTCTCTCATCCTGGGTTGGTTGAATACGGGAGACTGGGGCTGGTTCTCTCATCAGTTGAATACGGAGACTGGGGCTGGTTCTCTCATCATGGGTTGGTTGAATACGGGAGGCTGGGGCTGGTTCTCTCATCATGGGTTAGTTGAATACGGGAGACTGGGAGCTGGCTGGTTGAATACGGGAGACCTGGTTCTCTCATCATGGGTTAGTTGAATACGGAGACTGGAGCTGGTTCTCTCAACATGGGTTGGTTGAGAATGGGATGATGGTCTGGTTCTCATCATGGGTTTGTTGAAATGGGAGACTGGGGCTGGTTCTTTCATCATGGGTTAGTTGAATACGGGAGACTGGGGCTGGTTCTCTCATCATGGGTTGATTTGAATACGGGGAGACTGGGGCTGGTTCTCTCATCATTGGTTGGTTAGATCCCGGTAGACTGGGGCTGGTTCTCATCATGGGTTGTTGAATCACGGTAGACTGGGGCTGGTTCTCTCATCATTGGTTGGTTGAATACGGTAGACTAGGGCTGGTTCTCTCATCATGGGTTAGTTGGGAGACTGGGGCTGGTTCTCATCATGGGTTGGTTGAATCGGGAGACTGGCTGGTTCTCTCATCATGGGTTGGTTGAATACTGGGGCTGGTTCTCATCAGACTAGACTGGGGCTGGTTCTCTCATCATTGGTTGGTTTGAACTGGGGCTGGTTCTCTCATCATGGGTTGTTTGAATACGGGAGACTGGGCTGGTTCTCTCATCATGGGTTGGTTGAAGTGGGATGATGGTCTGGTTCTCTCATCATGGGTTTGTTGAAATGGGGTTTATTGGGATTATATTGGGATTACATTGGGATTATTTGCCATTTATTAATGTTCATCATGATTCTTTTAGACCTATTCTAATATCCAAGCTAGTGACATTTTCTCACATAAATTTGTTAGCTATCATTGAACGGTAGTTTGACGTTATGGGGCTGGTTCTCCACCATCATGGGTATGCATAAACTATTAATGGTTGAATGCGAACATTCTCATATTAAATACATCTATGATCATATGGAGGCTTGTGTTCTCTCATCATTGGTTAGGAAATAACACAATACGGTAGACTGGGGGCTGGTTTCTCATCTTGGGTTGGTTGAGACTGGGCCTGGTTCTCTCAACATTAGTTGGTTGAATACTAGACTGAGGCTGGTTCTCTCATCATGGGTTGGTTGAATACGAGGAGACTGAGGCTGGGTTCTCTGTCATGGGTTGGGCCTGGGGCTGGTTCTCTCATCATGGGTTGGTTGAATACGGTAGACTGGGCTGGTTTCTCATCATGGGGTTGGTTGAATACGGGGAGACTGGGGCTGGTTCTCTCATCATGGGGTTGGTTGAATACGGGAGTGGGGCTGGTTCTCTCATCATTGGTTGGTTGGGTTGGGGCTGGTTCTCATCATGCAGGTTGGTTGAATACGGGAGACTGGGGCTGGTTCTCTCATCATTGGTTGGTTGAATATGGGAGACTGGGGCTGGTTCTCTCATCCTGGAGTTGGTTGAATACGGGAGACTGGGGCTGGTTCTCTCATCATGGGTTGGTTGAATCACGGGGAGACTGGGGCTGGTTCTCTCATCATGGGTTGGTTGAATCGGAGACTGGGGCTGGTTCTCTCATCATGGGTTGGTTGAATCCCCGGGGCTGGGGCTGGTTCTCTCATCATGGGTTGGTTGAATACGGAGACTGGGGCTGGTTCTCTCATCATGGGTTGGTTGAATACGGGAGACTGGAGCTGGTTCTCTCAGCATGGGTTGGTTGAAGAAATGGGATGATGGTCTGGTTTCTCATCATGGGTTTGTTGAAATGGGAGACTGGGGCTGGTTCTTTCATCATGGGTTGGTTGAATACGGTAGACTGGGGCTGGTTCTCTCATCATGGGTTGGTTGAATACGGGAGACTGGGGCTGGTTCTCTCATCATTGGTTGGTTGAATCCCTACGGTAGGCTAGGGCTGGTTCTCATCATGGGTTGGTTGAATACGGTAGGCTGGGGGCTGGTTCTCTCATCATTGGTTGGTTGAATACGGTAGACTGGGGCTGGTTCTCTCATCATGGGTTGGTTGAATCGGTAGACTGGGGCTGGTTCTCATCATGGGTTGGTTGAATACGGAGACTGGGGCTGGTTCTCTCATCATGGGTTGGTTGAATACGGTAGACTGGGGCTGAGGTTCTCATCATGGGTTAGTTGAATACGGTAGACTGGGGCTAGTTCTCTCATCATTGGTTGGTTGAATACATTGGTAGACTGGGGCTGGTTCTCTCATCATGGGTTGTTTGAATGTTTCGGGAGACTGGGGCTGGTTCTCTCATCATGGGTTGGTTGAAGTGGGAGACTATGGCTGGTTTCTCATCATGGGTTGGTTGAAGTGGGGTTTTATTGGGGGTTTTATTGGGATTATATTGGGATTACATTGGGATTATATTGCCATTTATTAATGTTCTTTGTTTGGATCCAAATGCTTGTGATTTGTTTTTAGACCTATTCTAATATCCCAAGCTATTGACATTTCTCACATAAATTTGTTAGCTATCATTCGAATCAGTTTGATAGTTTGTTACATTGCGTTATGGTAACTTGGTCTAGTTGGTTACATGTTGCCAAGCGTCAAATTAACTCAAATCGTGAGACTACGCAAAACTATGTGTGATGCAAGTAATTTGTTTAATGAACGAACATTCTCATGTTAAATACACATCTATGATCATATGGGCAGCACTTGTGTGTACCTATCGTCATATTGCACTTGCTTTTGCAACATGCGGTGGGAAATAACACAATAGTCGCTCAATAACTGCAAGGTGCTGTTAGGAGACTGGGGGCGGTTTCTCTCATCATGGGTTGGTTAGAAAACAGCAGACTGGGCCTGGTTCTCTCGCATTGGTTGGTTGAATCATTGAACTGAGGCTGGTTCTCATCATGGGTTAGTTGAATACGGGAGACTGGGGCTGGTTCTCTCATCATGGGTTGGTTGAATACGGGGAGACTGGGGCTGGTTCTCTCATCATGGGTTAGGTTGAATACGGGAGACTGGGGCTGGTTCTTTCATCATGGGTTGGTTGAATCCCCGGTAGACTGGGGCTGGTTCTCTCATCATGGGTTGGTTGAATACGGAGACTGGGGCTGGTTCTCTCATCATTGGTTAGTTGAATACGGTAGACTGGGCTGGTTCTCATCATGGGTTGGTTGAATACGGTAGACTGGGGCTGGTTCTCTCATCATTGGTTGGTTGAATACGGTAGACTGGGGCTGGTTCTCTCATCATGGAGGTTGGTTGAATACGGTAGACTGGGGCTTAGTTCTCATCATGGGTTGGTTGAATACGGAGACTGGGGCTGGTTCTCTCATCATGGGTTGATTGAATACGGTAGACTGGGGCTGGTTCTCATCATGGGTTGGTTGAATACGGTAGACTGGGGCTGGTTCTCTCATCATTGGTTGGTTGAATCCACGGTAGACTGGGGCTGGTTCTCTCATCATGGGTTGTTTGAATACGGGAGACTGGGGCTGGTTCTCTCTATCATGGGTTGGTTGAAGTGGGG
>NW_027036079.1:0-12642 GCF_034236695.1 Oncorhynchus nerka
CCGACTCAGCCGTTTCCACTTTCCATTGGCTAACTGTTTATTTAGAGAGAAGACCACAACAGTCAGTCTCCATCAGGTGCAATTCTACAATCCCACCACCAGGGGGGGCAGATACCTATTACACCAGAACAGTCAACTTTCACAACAAATGCCTACTAGAATATTTCAAACCCATTTCTATTGTTTGGTGTCGTCAAAACAAGCGGTAACATTAATACATTTTATTTGTTACAGACATGTTTAGCAGATGTTATTGTGGGTGTAGAGAAATGCTTGTGTTTCTAGCTCCAACAGTGCAGTAGTATCTAACTAAATGCTTGTGTTCCTAGCTCCAACAGTGCAGTAGTATCTAACTAAATGCTTGTGTTCCTAGCTCCAACAGTGCAGTAGTATCTAACTAAATGCTTGTGTTCCTAGCTCCAACAGTGCAGTAATATCTAACTAAATGCTTGTGTTCCTAGCTCCAACAGTGCAGTAGTATCTAACTAAATGCTTGTGTTCCTAGCTCCAACAGTGCAGTAATATCTAACTAAATGCTTGTGTTCCTAGCTCCAACAGTGCAGTAGTATCTAACTAAATGCTTGTGTTCCTAGCTCCAACAGTGCAGTAATATCTAACTAAATGCTTGTGTTTCTAGCTCCAACAGGTCAGTAATATCTAACTAAATGCTTGTGTTCCTAGCTCCAACAGTGCAGTAATATCTAACTAAATGCTTGTGTTCCTAGCTCCAACAGTGCAGTAATATCTAACTAAATGCTTGTGTTCCTAGCTCCAACAGTGCAGTAGTATCTAACTAAATGCTTGTGTTCCTAGCTCCAACATTGCAGTAATATCTAACTAAATGCTTGTGTTCCTAGCTCCAACAGTGCAGTAATATCTAACTAAATGCTTGTGTTCCTAGCTCCAACAGTGCAGTAGTATATAACTAAATGCTTGTGTTCCTAGCTCCAACAGTACAGTAGTATCTAACTAAATGCTTGTGTTCCTAGCTCCAACAGTGCAGTAGTATCTAACTAAATGCTTGTGTTCCTAGCTCCAACAGTGCAGTAATATCTAACTAAATGCTTGTGTTCCTAGCTCCAACAGTGCAGTAATATCTAACTAAATGCTTGTGTTCCTAGCTCCAACAGTGCAGTAATATCTAACTAAATGCTTGTGTTCCTAGCTCCAACAGTGCAGTAATATCTAACTAAATGCTTGTGTTCCTAGCTCCAACAGTACAGTAATATCTAACTAAATGCTTGTGTTCCTAGCTCCAACAGTACAGTAGTATCTAACTAAATGCTTGTGTTCCTAGCTCCAACAGTACAGTAATATCTAACTAAATGCTTGTGTTCCTAGCTCCAACAGTACAGTAGTATCTAACTAAATGCTTGTGTTCCTAGCTCCAACAGTGCAGTAATATCTAACTAAATGCTTGTGTTTCTAGCTCCAACAGTACAGTAATATCTAACAATACACAACATATACACACACACCTAAATGTATAAATATTAGGATGAGCTATGTCTGAGTGGCATTGACTAGAATACAGTAGAATATAATATATATACACATGAGATGAGTAAAGCAGTATGTAAACACTATTAAAGGGACTAGTAAGTAAATACAGTAGAATAGAATACAGTATATACATATGAGATGAGTAAAGCAGTATGTAAACACTAAAGTGACTAGTTAGTAAATACAGTAGAATGTAGTATATACACAGATGAAATTAGTAAAGCAGTATGTAAACACTAAAGTGACCAGTGATTCAATGATCGTTCTATATAGATTCTCTTGTTTCTATTCATTATTTAAATGTACATGTCATTTCTACTGATGAAGAGTCCCCCAACCAGTAGTACAACAGGTTTTTCCAGTGTCATTTCCAAAACAATATCAACTCACCTTGAAATGTTGATGCATACAAAACCGGCACACCTTCCCTCTTGATGTCTTTCGTAATGTGTCTAGAGGCTGGTAGAAATCCACATTTGGGCTGTAAAACACAAGACAAGAATGAATAAACAAAAAGTGAGTCGACGGTGGCTGGTGGATGATCGATTTGATTAATCGTTATCCAAACCAAAGACGTCTCTTTTCAGAAGCTCAACACAATCATCCATTTCTTATAATGACTTCCAAAACCCTACGCTCCCAGACTCACTCTTTCCCTTATAGCCTGTTCTCAGTAACCTAGGGCCTTACCTATTCATTATACTAGGAGTATCATCAGGTATTTGTCTTTGAAATACTCTGTCAAGTTCGTTTATCCAGGAAATGTCAATTGATTTGAGAACCAGTTCTGTGTTTTGACTCGCTGATCAGTAAAATCCTACTTTTAAAATGACTGTTGTTAATGACATTTTCCAGTCGGCCATTGTGTGGCTATCAGGTGAGGACAGCTGGTCATTCATAACAGAAACAAAATAGAGATGTTCCTCTGATCATTCTCATGTTAACAAACCACCTCATCTATAGACCTTATGTATCCCTATACAGAGGAGAGACACCTCACCTATAGACATTAATCTATCAGAGGACAGACACCTCACCTATAGACATTAATATATCAGAGGACAGACACCTCACCTATAGACATTAATATATCAGAGGACAGACACCTCACCTGTAGACCTTATTATCCCTATACAGAGAGGAGAGACACCTCACCTATAGACATTAATCTATCAGAGGACAGACACCTCACCTATAGACATTAATCTATCAGAGGACAGACACCTCATCTATGAGACCTTATTATCCCTATACAGAGGAGAGACACCTCACCTATAGACATTAATCTATCAGAGGACAGACACCTCACCTGTAGACATTAATCTATCAGAGGACAGACACCTCACCTGTAGACATTAATCTATCAGAGGACAGACACCTCACCTGTAGACATTAATCTATCAGAGGACAGACACCTCACCTGTAGACATTAATCTATCAGAGGACAGACACCTCACCTGTAGACATTAATCTATCAGAGGACAGACACCTCACCTGTAGACATTAATCTATCAGAGGACAGACACCTCACCTGTAGACATTAATCTATCAGAGGACAGACACCTCACCTATAGACATTAATATATCAGAGGACAGACACCTCACCCAAAAGACAATATACCGTGCCTTATACCTTAAAGTAAATCAGACCGCTTGACGTTTCACATTTTGTTAAGTTACATAGGGTCGTTGTCCTGTTGGAAGGTGAACCTTCACCCCAGTCGGAGGTCCTGAGTGCTCTAGGAGCAGGTTTTCATCAAGGATCTCTGTACTTGGCTCCGTTTCTTTCCCCTCGATCCTGACTAGTCGCTGAACAACATCCACACAGCGTGATGCTGCCAACACCGTAAGGATGGTGCCAGGTTTCCTCCAGGCGTGATGCTGCCAACACCGTAAGGATGGTGCCAGGTTTCCTCAGGCACGTGATGCTGCCAACACCGTGAAGGATGGTGCCAGGTTTCCTCCAGACGTGATGCTGCCAACACCGTAAGGATGGTGCCAGGTTTCTCCAGACGATGCTGCCAATAATCGTGAAGGATGGTGCCAGGTTTCCTCCAGACGGATGCCAACACCGTGAGGATGTTGCAGGTTTCCTCCAGACGTGATGCTGCCAACACCGTAAGGATGGTGCCAGAGCCCAGACGATGCTGCCAACACCGCGGCGATGGTGCCAGGTTTCTCCAGACGGATAAATAATCGCAAGGGATGGTGCCAGGCCACCAGACGCAGATGCCGCCAACACCGTAAGGATGTGCCAGGTTTCTCCAGACGGGATGCCAACAACGGCGATGGTGCCAGAGCCCAGACGTGATGCTGCCAACACCGGTATGATGGTGCCAGAGTTTCCTCCAGACGTGATGCTGCCAACACCGTGATGGTGCCAGGTTTCCTCCAGACGATGCTGCCAACACCAAGGATGGTGCCAGGTTTCTCCAGACGATGCTGCCAACACCGGCAAGGATGGTGCCAGGTTTCTCCAGACGTGATGCCAACACCGCAAGGATGGTGCCAGGTTTCTCCAGACGTGATGCCAACACCGTGAGGATGGTGCCAGGTTTCCTCCAGACGTGATGCTGCTAACACCGGTGAGGATGGTGCCAGGTTTCCTCCAGACGGATGCCAACACCGTAAGGATGGTGCCAGGTTTCCTCCAGACGTGATGCTGCCAACACCGTAAGGATGGTGCCAGGTTTCCTCCAGACGTGATGCTGCCAACACCGTAAGGATGGTGCCAGGTTTCCTCCAGACGTGATGCTGCCAACACCGTAAGGATGGTGCCAGGTTTCCTCCAGATGTGACGCTTGGCATTCGGAAAAAGAGTTCAATCTTTGGCCTTCACATGCCATATGGCAAACCAAGCTGGCGTTCATGCGCATTTTACTTAAGAGTTGCTTGTGTCTGGCCACTCTAGCAAAAATGCCAAATTGCTCATTAAAATGAATAATTGTCTTGCCTACTAAAAAGGTTCAATTGTAATGTTAAAACGTTGGTGGTGTTGCAGAGATGGTTGTCCTTCTGGAAGGTTCTCCCATCTCCACAGAGGAACTCTGGAGCTCTGTCAGAGTGACCATAAAGGCCTGATTGGTGGAGTGTTGCAGAGATGGTTGTCCTTCTGGAAGGTTCTCCCATCTCCACAGAAGAACTCTGGAGCTCTGTCAGAGTGACCATAAAGGCCTGATTGGTGGAGATGGTTGTCCTTCTGGAAGGTTCTCCCATCTCCACAGAGGAACTCTGGAGCTCTGTCAGAGTGACCATAAAGGCCTGATTGGTGGAGTGCTGCAGAGATGGTTGTGCTTCTGGAAGGTTCTCCCATCTCCACAGAGGAACTCTGGAGCTCTGTCAGAGTGACCATAAAGGCCTGATTGGTGGAGATGGTTGTCCTTCTGGAAGGTTCTCCCATCTCCACAGAGGAACTCTGGAGCTCTGTCAGAGTGACCATAAAGGCCTGATTGGTGGAGTGCTGCAGAGATGGTTGTGCTTCTGAAGGTTCTCCCATCTCCTGGAGGGAACTCTGGAGCTCTGTCAGAGTGACCATAAAGGCCTGATTGGTGGAGATGGTTGTCCTTCTGGAAGGTTCTCCCATCTCCACAGAGGAACTCTGGAGCTCTGTCAGAGTGAACATCGAGTTCTTGGTCACCTCCCTGATCAAGACTCTTCTCCCGATTGCTCAGTTTGGCCTGGTGGCCAGCTCTAGGAAGAGTCTTGGTGGTTTTAAACTTCTTCCATTGAAGAATGATGGAGATCACTATGTTCTTGGGGACCTTCAATGCTGTAGAAATGTTTTGTACACCTTCCCCAGATCTGTGCCTCGACACAATCCTGTCTGAGCACTACTGACAATTCCTTCTCGACCTCGTGGCTTGTTTTTGCTCTGACATGCACTGTCAACTGTGGGGCCTTATATAGACATGGGTTTTCCTTTCCAAATCATATCCAATCAATTGAATTTACCACAAGTGGACTCCAATCAAGTTGTGTAAACATCTCAAGGATGATCAATAGGAACAGGATGCACCTGAGCTCAATTTCAAGTCTCATAGCAAAGGGTCTGAATACTTATGTAAATAAGGTAATTCTGTTTTTAATCAATTTGCAAAATGTCCCAATGTCATTATTATTTTTACATTTTATTTAACCAGGTAAGTCAGTTAAGAACAAATTCTTATTTTCAATGATGGCCTAGGAACAGTGGGTTGCCTGTTCAAGGGCAGAACGACAGATTTGTACCTTGTCAGCTCGGGGTTTGAACTTGCAACATTCCGGTTACTAGTCCAACGCTCTAACCACTAGGCTACCCTGCCGCCCCATTGTGTTAAGGGGCACTAAATAAGCCAGGACAAACAAAAGAAATGGAGGGACTTATTCAAAAAAAAGGTTAAAATAAAGTGAACTGGATGGAAGATGTGAAAAAAAAATGCACCAAATTATTTTTCAATCGTCAACAGAAAGTCTACGAAAGAAAAAGTGTATTGAAACTTGTTACAAATGGAGTCACGCATGATTCACCCAACGATAGTTTGAACGAGGGAGTACTGTAAGCATTTGTTTTCATTTCAGTCGCCAACTCCACTAACAGAAGCAAATTGTATGGATTTCATTTTGTCAGAACAAGAATAGACTGACGAGTTACAGAAGAAAGTGCTTTGTTTCTGGCCATTTTGAGTCTGTAATCGAACCCACAAATGCTGATGCTCCAGATACTCAACTAGTCTAAAGAAGGCCCGTTTTATTGCTTCTTTAATCAGAACAACAGTTTTCAGATGTGCTAACATAATTGCAAAAGGGTTTTCTAATGATCAATTAGCCTTTTAAAATGATAAACTTGGATTAGCTAACACATCGTGCCATTGGAACACAGGAGTGATGGTTGCTGGCCTCTGTACGCCTATGTAGATATTCCATTGGAACACAGGAGTGATTGTTGCTGGCCTCTGTACGCCTATGTAGATATTCCATTGGAACACAGGAGTGATGGTTGCTGATAATGGGCCTCTGTACTCCTATGTAGATATTCCATTGGAACACAGGAGTGATGGTTACTGATAATGGGTCTCTGTACTCCTATGTAGATATTCCATTGGAACACAGGAGTGATGGTTACTGATAATGGGCCTCTGTACTCCTATGTAGATATTCCATTGGAACACAGGAGTGATGGTTACTGATAATGGGCCTCTGTACGTCTATGTAGATATTCCATTGGAACACAGGAGTGATGGTTGCTGATAATGGGTCTCTGTACTCCTATGTAGATATTCCATTGGAACACAGGAGTGATGGTTGCTGATAATGGGCCTCTGTACGTCTATGTAGATATTCCATTGGAACACAGGAGTGATGGTTGCTGATAATGGGTCTCTGTACTCCTATGTAGATATTCCATTGGAACACAGGAGTGATGGTTACTGATAATGGGCCTCTGTACGCCTATGTAGATATTCCATTGGAACACAGGAGTGATGGTTACTGATAATGGGTCTCTGTACCCTATGTAGATATTCCATTGGAACACAGGAGTGATGGCCTCTTGCCTATGTAGATATTCCATTGGAACACAGGAGTGATGGTTTGCTGATAATGGGCCTCTCTGTACGCCTATGTAGATATTCCATTGGAACACAGGATGGTTGCTGATAATGGGTCTCTGACGTCTTGTAGATATTCCATTGGAACACAGGAGTGATGGTTACTGATAATGGGCCTCTGTACTCCTATGTAGATATTCCATTGGAACACAGGAGTGATGGTTGCTGATAATGGGCCTCTGTACGCCTATGTAGATATTCCATTGGAACACAGGAGTGATGGTTGCTGATAATGGGTCTCTGTACGTCTATGTAGATATTCCATTGGAACACAGGAGTGATGGTTACTGATAATGGGCCTCTGTACTCCTATGTAGATATTCCATTGGAACACAGGAGTGATGGTTGCTGATAATGGGCCTCTGTACGCCTATGTAGATATTCCATTGGAACACAGGAGTGATGGTTACTGATAATGGGTCTCTGTACGCCTATGTAGATATTCCATTGGAACACAGGAGTGATGGTTACTGATAATGGGTCTCTGTACTCCTATGTAGATATTCCATTGGAACACAGGAGTGATGGTTACTGATAATGGGCCTCTGTACGCCTATGTAGATATTCCATTGGAACACAGGAGTGATGGTTACTGATAATGGGCCTCTGTACGCCTATGTAGATATTCCATTGGAACACAGGAGTGATGGTTACTGATAATGGGTCTCTGTACTCCTATGTAGATATTCCATTGGAACACAGGAGTGATGGTTACTGATAATGGGCCTCTGTACGCCTATGTAGATATTCCATTGGAACACAGGAGTGATGGTTACTGATAATGGGCCTCTGTACTCCTATGTAGATATTCCATTGGAACACAGGAGTGATGGTTGTTGATAATGGGTCTCTGTACTCCTATGTAGATATTCCATTGGAACACAGGAGTGATGGTTGCTGATAATGGGCCTCTGTACGCCTATGTAGATATTCCATTGGAACACAGGAGTGATGGTTGATGATAATGGGCCTCTGTACTCCTATGTAGATATTCCATTGGAACACAGGAGTGATGGTTGCTGATAATGGGCCTCTGTACGCCTATGTAGATATTCCATTGGAACACAGGAGTGATGGTTACTGATAATGGGCCTCTGTACGCCTATGTAGATATTCCATTGGAACACAGGAGTGATGGTTACTGATAATGGGTCTCTGTACTCCTATGTAGATATTCCATTGGAACACAGGAGTGATGGTTACTGATAATGGGCCTCTGTACGCCTATGTAGATATTCCATTGGAACACAGGAGTGATGGTTACTGATAATGGGCCTCTGTACGCCTATGTAGATATTCCATTGGAACACAGGAGTGATGGTTACTGATAATGGTCTCTGTACTCCTATGTAGATATTCCATTGGAACACAGGAGTGATGGTTACTGATAATGGGCCTCTGTACGCCTATGTAGATATTCCATTGGAACACAGGAGTGATGGTTACTGATAATGGGCCTCTGTACTCCTATGTAGATATTCCATTGGAACACAGGAGTGATGGTTGCTGATAATGGGCCTCTGTACTCCTATGTAGATATTCCATTGGAACACAGGAGTGATGGTTGCTGATAATGGGCCTCTGTACTCCTATGTAGATATTCCATTGGAACACAGGAGTGATGGTTGCTGATAATGGGCCTCTGTACACCTATGTAGATATTCCATTGGAACACAGGAGTGATGGTTACTGATAATGGGTCTCTGTACTCCTATGTAGATATTCCATTGGAACACAGGAGTGATGGTTGCTGATGGCCTCTGTACTCCTATGTAGATATTCCATTGGAACACAGGAGTGATGGTTGCTGATAATGGGCCTCTGTACTCCTATGTAGATATTCCATTGGAACACAGGAGTGATGGTTGCTGATAATGGGTCTCTGTACTCCTATGTAGATATTCCATTGGAACACAGGAGTGATGGTTGCTGATAATGGGTCTCTGTACTCCTATGTAGATATTCCATTGGAACACAGGAGTGATGGTTGCTGATAATGGGCCTCTGTACTCCTATGTAGATATTCCACTGGAACACAGGAGTGATGGTTACTGATAATGGGCCTCTGTACTTAAGTGTAGATATTCCATTGGAACACAGGAGTGATGGTTACTGATAATGGGCCCTCTGTACTCCTATGTAGATATTCCATTGGAACACAGGAGTGATGGTTACTGATAATGGGCCTCTGTACTCCTATGTAGATATTCCATTGGAACACAGGAGTGATGGTTACTGATAATGGGCCTCTGTACTCCTATGTAGATATTCCATTGGAACACAGGAGTGATGGTTACTGATAATGGGCCTCTGTACTCCTATGTAGATATTCCATTAAAAAAAAATCTGCGGTTTCCAGCTACAATAGTCATTTACAACATTTACAATTAATGTTATTTTAAATGGACAAATAAAGTGATTATTTATTGAAACAAGGACATTTCTAAGTGACCCCCAAACCTTTGAACGGTGGTGTACCAATTTCATCTAAGGACCAACAAAAAAATGACAGCTGTGCCATATAAAATGACAAAGTAGTTGGGAAGAGACTGATGTGCGATTCCATGGGTTTATGGTGCCACGCAAAACCACATCGGATTCAAAACGTTTTATTTAAATTACTATACAAAAATTCTTGCAACCAATATGTTATATAAATGGCGGACACAACCTTCCCAGCTCTGCAGATTTTGCTGCGAAGAGACAGTCATTAGATCATTTATTATGGTGCTGTCCATTTGTAGCTGGTTTATGGTCACAGGTCCAGGAATGGCTGAAGAATTGCAACATTTACCTGGAACTAACGCTGAAGATAGTATTGCTATGTGATTAGAAAAGTTATAGTCAATCGATTTATAATATAAAATTATTTTAGCAAAAATATTATTTAATTTATAATCTGTAGAAGCTATGAGAATAGAAAGGTTCAGTACATTTGTGAAGCATCACAGCACAGTTAAAATATATGGCCAATAGAAATCCAAAATGGATGGTGTTAAGCGATAGATGGGAGGGGTTGAATGGAGCTGAAGGGACTGGATGGTGTTGAGAGATAGATGGAGGGGCTGAATGGAGCTGAAGGGACTGGATGGTGTTGAGAGATAGATGGGAGGGGTTGAATGGAGCTGAAGGGACTGGTGTTGAGAGATAGATGGGAGGGGTTGAATGGAGCTGAAGGGACTGGATGGTGTTGAGAGATAGATGGGAGGGGTTGAATGGAGCTGAAGGGACTGGTGTTGAGAGACAGATGGGAGGGGTTGAATGGAGCTGAAGGGACTGGTGTTGAGAGACAGATGGGAGGGGTTGAATGGAGCTGAAGGGACTGGTGTTGAGAGATAGATGGGAGGGGTTGAGGGGAGCTGAAGGGCCTGGATGGTGTTGAGAGACAGATGGGAGGGGTTGAATGGAGCTGAAGGGACTGGATGGTGTTAAAGAGATAGATGGGAGGGGTTGAATGGAGCTGAAGGGCCTGGATGGTGTTAAGAGATAGATGGGAGGGGTTGAATGGAGCTGAAGGGCCTGGATGGTGTTAAGAGATAGATGGGAGGGGTTGAATGGAGCTGAAGGGCCTGGATGGTGTTGAGAGATAGATGGAGGTTGAATGGAGCTGAAGGGGTGTTGAGAGACAGATGATGAGGGGCTGAATGGAGCTGAAGGGCCTGGATGGTGTTAAGAGATAGATGGGAGGTTGAGGGGAGCTGAAGGGACTGGATGGTGTTGAGAGACAGATGGGAGGGGTTGAATGGAGCTGAAGGGTGTTGAGAGACAGATGAGAGGGGCTGAATGGAGCTGAAGGGCTGAAGGGACTGGATGGTGTTGAGAGATAGATGGGAGGGGGTGAGGGGAGCTGAAGGGCCTGGATGGTGTTCAGAGATAGATGGAGGTTGAATGGAGCTGAAGGGCCTGGATGGTGCTGAGAGATAGATGGGAGGTTGAATGGAGCTGAAGGGACTGGATGGTGTTGAGAGACAGATGGGAGGGGTTGAATGGAGCTGAAGGTGTTGAGAGACAGATGGGAGGGGTTGCTGAATGGAGTGAAGGGCCTGGATGGTGTTGAGAGATAGATGGGAGGGGTTGAATGGAGCTGAAGGGACTGGATGGTGTTGAGAGATAGATGGGAGGGGTTGAATGGAGCTGAAGGGACTGGATGGTGTTGAGAGATAGATGGGAGGGGTTGAATGGAGCTGAAGGGACTGGTGTTAAGAGATAGATGGGAGGGGTTGAATGGAGCTGAAGGGCCTGGATGGTGTTGAGAGATAGATGGGAGGGACAAATAAGAAATGTAAAACATACAGATCTGTAAAATGTATATAGTTTCAGCAATTGTGAAATAGCACAGTTAAAAATAGAAATCAACTGTATCGACATCAGAAATAGAGGAATGACTAAAAACAAAAAATAACTGTTGTAAAATAGATTGTCTGTAAAATGTGTATAAGATGTATAAACTGAAGGTAGAAGCCTAAGTGTTACCGTGTATTAGTTTACTCCAATTGGGGGAAGGGTGGTAGGGTTTTTTGGGGAATAATAAAAGGTATATTCTTTTTTAAATTTTATATTCACACACCAAAACTATATCGGGGATTGGAAATGATGCAGACGATTACATTGATAGATACATTCGAGCCACAATATTAAAGCTGATCACCCCCTGAAAGGGGTAGGAATACTCTGCGAAGGTTGTGTTTGATAGAGATAGTTACAACACTGTGTAATATATATATATATATACACACACACACTCATAATGACATTTGAAATGTCTTTATTCTTTAGGAAACTTCTGTGAGTGTACTGTTCAGTTTATTTCCCTTTTGAGTATTATCAACTTCACCTTGTTTTGGCAACGCTATCATACGTTTCCCATGCCAATACAGCCACCTGGGTTTGATAGACATACACAGTTTACACCGACTCATTCCAGGGTTTTTCTTTATTTGTACTATTTTCTAAATTGTAGAATAAATAGTGAAGACATGAGAACTATGTAAGTGTTAAACAAATCAAAATATATTTGAGATTTTTCAAAAGAGCCAACCTTTGCCTTTATTTGAGAGCTTTGCACACTCTGGGCATTCTCTCAACCAGCTTCACCTGGAATGCTTTTCCAAGAGTCTTGAAGTAGAGGACCTGTACCTATAACACTCTACACAGAGAGGACTGATACGGTACCTTATTCTCTATACAGAGATGAGAAGACTGCGACTGTACCTTATTCTCTATACAGAGATGAGAAGACTGCGACTGTACCTTATTCTCTATACAGAGATGAGAAGACTGCGACTGTACCTTAATCTCTATACAGAGATGAGAAGACTGCGACTGTGCCTTAATCTCTATACAGAGATGAGAAGACTGCGACTGTGCCTTATTCTCTATACAGAGATGAGAAGACTGCGACTGTACCTTAATCTCTATACAGAGATGAGAAGACTGCGACTGTACCTTATTCTCTATACAGAGATGAGAAGACTGCGACTGTACCTTAATCTCTATACAGAGATGAGAAGACTGCGACTGTACCTTATTCTCTATACAGAGATGAGAAGACTGC
>NW_027036080.1:0-12643 GCF_034236695.1 Oncorhynchus nerka
CCACCCCCACTTCCACCACCTACTACCACCACCCCCACTACCACCCTACTACCACCACTACCACAGCCTTGCTCTCTGTGCCATCACCCCTCTTGCCCCAAATCCTGCCACCCTCTGCCACCATATCTGCTGCTAAGGCATGCTGACCCCTCTTTGCACCACTGCTACTGCCTGCCATTAACTCTTACACCCCTGCCTGCCACTGCCTGCCCTGCTGCCCTGTGATGACATGCCATAACTGCTGCCATCCAGGGTCCTGCCCATCCGCACGCCCCTACTGCCTGCCCTGCTGCTGCACCACCACTGTGCACCACCCTCTGTATGCCCCCTCTTTCCTGCTGCCCCTAGTGCCATGCCCTGCTGCCGCTGCCCTGCTGTTGCCGCCGCCACTGCGCGCTTTCTGCCGCCCCACCCTGCTGCCACTTGCACCACTGCCACCCGCACCAGCCGCCACCCCTACTGCCTGCCCTGTTTTTGTTCCCCACTGCCATGTGCACTGCCCGCGCCTCTCTGCCTGCCCCTCTGCCAACCTCTTCTTATGCCCTCTGCCATAAACAACAACAGCATGCCACTGCTGCATGCCTCTTGTGCCCCTCTCCTTACTTAGCACTCACTCTTGCCACCGCCCCTCTTTCTGAATGCCCCCTCTTAGCATAACAATTTATGGGCACTAACAGTAACCCTCTTTCACGTGCCCCCTCTTAGTGCCACTCTTTCTTTGTGCGCCCCTCCTGCCTGCCTGCTGCCACTGCCCTGCTGCCATGCGCCCTGTTGCCGCCGCCCTGCTGCCACTGCGCCCTGCTGCCGCATCCACTCTTTCTGCCACCGCTGCTGCTGCCACCGCTGCTGCTGCCGCCGCTGCCGTAGCATCTGCATGCCTCTTAGCACATAACTTACTTAGCCTCTGCCACCCTCTGCACTTACCACTGTAACAGCCACTGCCATACTTCCTATTGCATACTGCACTCTTAACACCCTCTTTCTTATGCCCTCTTTCATGCGCCCCCTCTGTTAACACCCCTCTCTTATATGCTTACATTCACTTCCTTACTCCTGATTATGCCCTCTTCTTATGGCACTCTTCTTGCCCCTCAACAGCATATAACGTTAGCAACCCCTCTGGATATGCCCCTGTTCATATGCGCCCGCTCTTCTTATGGCCCCTACAGACCATGCCCCTCTTTCTGCTGCTGCATTCATGCGCCCTCTGGGTGCCGCCCACACTCTTGCGCCGCGCCTGCTGTTATGCCCTGCTCTTATGCGCCCTGCTGCCCTTGCACCACTCTGTGCTGCCGCCACTGCTGCCCTGCTGCCATGCCCTGTTGCCCCTCTTTCTGCCATACTTGACCCGCCACCCTCTGACCACCCGCCCCTGCTCTGCCGCCATGCACTGCTCTTCGCCACTTCCTGCTGCCGCCGCCCTGCTATTATGCCCTCACTGTTACTTAACTCTTCTTTCCTGCCATGCTGCTGCCACTGCCCTGCTGCATGCCCCTCTTCTGCACTTCGCCCTGCTGCCTGCCCTGCTGTGTGCCCTGCTGTGCACTGGGCACTGCCACCCTGTGTGCCCTGCGGGCCCACCTCACTCCTGTGCCGCTGCTGCGTGCCTGTGTGGCCTGCTGTGCCCTGCTGTATGGCCTGTTGTACTTCGCACCTTTATGCCACTCTTTCTTAGCATCACTGCTGTATATTTCTTTCTTATGTGCTCTTACTTAACCTTAACATGGCCCTCTTTCTTATGCCCTGCTCTTGGCCCCCCTCTTCTTATGGCCCCTGCTGTGGCCCCTCTTATGGCTGTGTGCCATGCTCTTTGCAGCCTAGTTGTACTTACATGGCTAACAACATGGCCCTCACTGTGCAGCCTCTTACGCCCCTGTGACCATGGCCCTGCTGTGTACTTCGCATTCTTCGCCTCTTGACCACTTGCCCTGCTGCCACCACTTTTCTGACCACTGCCCTACTGCCCACATTCACTTTGCCCCTGCAGCCTGCCCCTGTTGTACCACCACCCCTACTACACCACCCCTACTACCACCACACTACTACTACCACCACCACTACCACCATACCCCTACTACCACACCCTATTACCACCACCCTACTAACCACCACCACCCTACTACCCACCACCACCACCCTTCCACCCACCCCACAACCACCACCCCTACTGCCACCACTGCACCCACTACCACCACCCCTCCACCACCCCTGACCACCACCCCAACCACCACTACAACCACCACCCCCTACTACCACCACCACCCCTTCCACCACCCCTACAACCACCACCCCTACTTCCACCACCACACCCACTACTACCACCACCTTCCACCACCCCTACAACCACCACCCCTACTTCCACCACCACACCCACTACTACCACCACCCCTACTACCACCACCCCTACTACCACCATCACTACCACCACCCCTACTACCACCACCCCTACTACCACCACCCCTACTACCACCACCACTACTACCACCACCCCTACTACCACCACCGCTACTACCACCACCCCTACTACCACCACCCCTACTAACACCACCCCTTCTAACACCACCCAGTGATGAGCTATACAGCATTCTCGCACAACTCAGTCACTGGTTGAAAACAGTTTTCTGCCCCTCCCAAAAGATATCATTTGTAGATAATTGGCCCTCTGTCTGGGACTCACCCACAAACACCAACCCTGGCCTGCTGAGGAGTGATGGACTCCATCCTAGCTGGAGGGGTGCTCTCATCTTATCTACATAGACAGGGCTCTAACTCCTCTAGCTTCACAATGAAATAGAGTGCAGGCCAGGCAGTAGGCTGTTAGCCAGCATGCCAGCTTAGTGGAGTCTGCCACTAGCACAGTCAGTGTAGTGAGCTCAGCTATCCCCATTGAGACCGTGTCTGTGTCTTGATCTAGATCGGGCAAAACTAAACATGACGATATTCGCCTTAGCAATCTCACTGGAATAAAGACCTCCTCCATTCCTGTCATTATTGAAAGAGATTGTGATACCTCACATCTCAAAATATAACTACTTCATGTTAGATGCCTCACTTCCAAGGCAGTCATAGCTTCCCACGAACGAATTACTGATCATAACCTTAATGTGATTGGCCTGACTCGAACATGGCTCAAGCCTGATGAATTTACTGTGTTAAATGAGGCCTCCTCCTGGGTTACATAGTGACCATCTCCCGCGCATCCTTACAAAAAGGCAGAGGCGCTGCACATTTGACAGCAAATGTTCCGTTTTCAAGAAACAAAATTACTGCGTTTTATCTTTCGAGCTTCTAGTCACTTTTTATAGCTACTGTTTACAGGCCTCCTGAGCCGTATACAGTGTTCTCTGAGTTCCCTGAATCACTATCAGACCCACATGGCAGATAATATCCACATTTCTGGTGACTTCACATGGACAAGTTAACAGACCCACTCCAAAAGGCTTTTGGAGCCATCGACTCAGTGGGTTTTGTCCAACATGTCGCCGGATCTATGCATTGCCACAGTCATACCCTGGATCTAGTTTTGTTCCGTGGAATAAATATTTTGGATATGAATATTTTTCCTCATAATCCTGGACTATCGGACCACCATGTTATTACGTTTGAAATCTCAACAAATAATCTGCTCAGACCCCAACCAAGAATTATCCAAATCTGGGCTATAAATTCTCAGACAATCCAAAGATTCCCCGATGCCCTTCCAGACTCCCTTCATCTATTCAAGGACATTGGAGTACAGAAATCAGTTAACCACCTAACCGATCTAAATGTAAAACAAATCAAATTAAATCAAATTTTATTTGTCACATACACATGGTTAGCAGATGTTAATGCGAGAGTATCGAAATGCTTGTGCTTCTAGTTCCGACAATGCAGTAATAACCAACAAGTAATCTAACTAACAATTCCAAAACTACTGTCTTATACACAGTGTAAGGGGATAAAGAATATGTACATAAGGATATATGAATGAGTGATGGTACAGAGCAGCATGCAGTAGATGGTATCGAGTACAGTATATACATATGAGATGAGTATGTAGACAAAGTAAACAAAGTGGCATAGTTAAAGTGGCTAGTGATACATGTATTACATAAGGATGCAGTCGATGATCTAGAGTACAGTATATACGTATGCATATGAGATGAATAATGTAGGGTAAGTAACATTATATAAGGTAGCATTGTTTAAAGTGGCTAGTGATATATTTACATACTAGTGATATATTTACATACTAGTGATATATTTACATACTAGTGATATATTTACATACTAGTGATATATTTACATACTAGTGATATATTTACATACTAGTGATATATGCGTTTTATTTATTTTTATTTTTTTATTTATATGCGTTTTATTTTTTTATTTCACCTTTATTTAACCAGGTAGGCTAGTTGAGAACACCTTTATTTAACCAGGTAGGCTAGTTGAGAACACCTTTATTTAACCAGGTAGGCTAGTTGAGAACACCTTTATTTAACCAGGTAGGCCAGTTGAGAACACCTTTATTTAACCAGGTAGGCTAGTTGAGAACACCTTTATTTAACCAGGTAGGCCAGTTGAGAACACCTTTATTTAACCAGGTAGACTAGTTGAGAACACCTTTATTTAACCAGGTAGGCTAGTTGAGAACACCTTTATTTAACCAGGTAGGCTAGTTGAGAACACCTTTATTTAACCAGGTAGGCCAGTTGAGAACACCTTTATTTAACCAGGTAGGCTAGTTGAGAACACCTTTATTTAACCAGGTAGGCCAGTTGAGAACACCTTTATTTAACCAGGTAGGCTAGTTGAGAACACCTTTATTTAACCAGGTAGGCCAGTTGAGAACACCTTTATTTAACCAGGTAGGCTAGTTGAGAACACCTTTATTTAACCAGGTAGACTAGTTGAGAACACCTTTATTTAACCAGGTAGGCCAGTTGAGAACACCTTTATTTAACCAGGTAGGCCAGTTGAGAACACCTTTATTTAACCAGGTAGGCCAGTTGAGAACACCTTTATTTAACCAGGTAGGCTAGTTAAGAACACCTTTATTTAACCAGGTAGGCTAGTTGAGAACACCTTTATTTAACCAGGTAGGCTAGTTGAGAACACCTTTATTTAACCAGGTAGGCTAGTTGAGAACACCTTTATTTAACCAGGTAGACTAGTTGAGAACACCTTTATTTAACCAGGTAGGCTAGTTGAGAACACCTTTATTTAACCAGGTAGGCTAGTTGAGAACACCTTTATTTAACCAGGTAGGCTAGTTGAGAACACCTTTATTTAACCAGGTAGGCTAGTTGAGAACACCTTTATTTAACCAGGTAGACTAGTTGAGAACACCTTTATTTAACCAGGTAGGCTAGTTGAGAAACACCTTTATTTAACCAGGTAGGCTAGTTGGAGAACACCTTTATTTAACCAGGTAGGCTAGTTGAGAACACCTTTATTTAACCAGGTAGGCTAGTTGAGAACACCTTTATTTAACCATGTAGGCTAGTTGAGAACACCTTTATTTAACCAGGTAGGCTAGTTGAGAACACCTTTATTTAATCAGGTAGGCTAGTTGAGAACACCTTTATTTAACCAGGTAGACTAGTTGAGAACACCTTTATTTAACCAGACTAGTTGAGAACACCTTTATTTAACCAGGTAGACTGAAGTTGAGAACACCTTTATTTAACCAGGTAGGCTAGTTGAGAACACCTTTATTTAACCAGGTAGGCTAGTTGAGAACACCTTTATTTAACCAGGTAGCTAGTTGAGAACACCTTTATTTAACCAGGTAGACTAGTTGAGAACACCTTTATTTAACCAGGTAGGCTAGTTGAGAACACCTTTTATTTAACCAGGTAGGCTAGTTGAGAACACCTTTATTTAACCAGGTAGGCTAGTTGGAGAACACCTTTATTTAAACCAGGCAGGCTATTGAGAACACCTTTATTTAACCATGTAGGCTAGTTGAGAACACCTTTATTTAACCAGGTAGGCTAGTTGAGAACACCTTTATTTAATCAGGTAGGCTAGTTGAGAACACCTTTATTTAACCAGGTAGACTAGTTGAGAACACCTTTATTTAACCAGGTAGACTAGTTGAGAACACCTTTATTTAACCAGGTAGACTAGTTGAGAACACCTTTATTTAACCAGGTAGGCTAGTTGAGGACACCTTTATTTAACCAGGTAGGCTAGTTGAGAACACCTTTATTTAACCAGGTAGGCTAGTTGAGAACACCTTTATTTAACCAGGTAGTCTAGTTGAGAACACCTTTATTTAACCAGGTAGGCTAGTTGAGAACACCTTTATTTAACCAGGTAGGCTAGTTGAGAACACCTTTATTTAACCAGGTAGTCTAGTTGAGAACACCTTTATTTTAACCAGGTAGGCTGGGTTGAGAACACCTTATTTAACCATGTAGGCTAGTTGAGAACACCTTTATTTAATCAGGTAGGCTAGTTGAGAACACCTTTATTTAACCAGGTAGACTGAAGTTGAGAACACCTTTATTTAACCAGGTAGACTAGTTGAGAACACCTTTATTTAACCAGGTAGGCTACTAGTTGAGAACACCTTTATTTAACCAGGTAGGCTAGTTGAGGACACCTTTGGCTTAACCAGGTAGGCTAGTTGAGAACACCTTTATTTAACCAGGTAGGTTTGAGAACACCTTTATTTAACCAGGTGAGTCTAGTTGAGAACACCTTTATTTAACCAGGCAGGGGCTGGTTGAGAACACTTATTTAACCAGGTAGGCTAGTTGAGAACACCTTTATTTAACCAGGTAGTCTAGTTGGAGAACACCTTTATTTAAACCAGGTAGGCTAGTTGAGAACACCTTTATTTAACCAGGTAGGCTAGTTGAGGGACACCTTTATTTAACCAGGTAGCTAGTTGAGAACACCTTTATTTAACCAGGTAGGCTAGTTGAGGGACCCCTTTGTTTAACCAGGCAGGCATAGTTGAGAACACCTTTATTTAACCAGGTAGGTAGTTGAGAACACCTTTATTTAACCAGGTAGTCTAGTTGAGAACACCTTTATTTAACCAGGTAGGCTAGTTGAGAACACCTTTATTTTAACCACAGGTAGGCTAGTTGAGAACACCTTTATTTAACCAGGTAGTCTAGTTGAGAACACCTTTATTTAACCAGGTAGGCTAGTTGAGAACACCTTTATTTAACCAGGTAGGCTAGTTGAGGACACCTTTATTTAACCAGGTAGGCTAGGTGGAGAACACCTTTATTTTAACCAGGTAGGCTAGTTGAGAACACCTTTTAGTTTAACCAGGTAGTCTAGTTGAGAACACCTTTATTTAACCAGGTAGGCTGAAATTGAGAACACCTTTATTTAACCAGGTAGGCTAGTTGAGAACACCTTATTTAACCAGGTAGGCTAGTTGGTAGAATCACCTTTATTTAACCAGGTAGGCTAGTTGAGAACACCTTTATTTAACCAGGTAGGCTAGTTGAGAACACCTTTATTTAACCAGGTAGGCCAGTTGAGAACACCTTTATTTAACCAGGTAGGCTAGTTGAGAACACCTTTATTTAACCAGGTAGGCTAGTTGAGAACACCTTTATTTAACCAGGTAGGCTAGTTGAGAACACCTTTATTTAACCAGGTAGGCTAGTTGAGGACACCTTTATTTAACCAGGTAGGCTAGTTGAGAACACCTTTTTATTTAACCAGGTAGGCTAGTTGAGAACACCTTTATTTAACCAGGTAGGCTAGTTGAGAACACCTTTATTTAACCAGGTAGGCTGAAGTTGGAGAACACCTTTTATTTAACCAGGTAGGCTATTTGAGAACACCTTTATTTAACCAGGTAGGCTAGTTGAGAACACCTTTGTTTAACCAGGTAGGCTAGTTGAGAACACCTTTATTTAACCAGGTAGGCTAGTTGAGAACACCTTTATTTTTAATCCAGGTAGGCAGTTGAGAACACCTTTGTTAACCAGGTAGACTAGTTGAGAACACCTTTATTTAACCAGGTAGGCTAGTTGAGAACACCTTTATTTAACCAGGTAGGCTAGTTGAGAACACCTTATTTAACCAGGTAGGCTAGTTGGGGACACCTTTATTTAACCAGGTAGGCTAGTTGAGAACACCTTTATTTAACCAGGTAGGCTAGTTGAGAAACACCTTTATTTAACCAGGTAGGCTAGTTGAGAAATACCTTATTTAACCAGGTAGGCTAGTTGAGAAACACCTTTATTTAACCAGGCAGGCTAGTTGAGAACACCCCTTTATTTAACCAGGTAGGCTAGTTGAGAACACCTTTTATTTAACCAGGTAGGCTAGTTGAGAACATTTTATTTAACCAGGTATATTAGTTGAGAACACCTTTTATTTTAACCAGGTAGACTAGTTGAGAAACACCTTTATTTAACCAGGTAGGCTAGTTGAGAACACCTTTATTTAACCAGGTAGGCTAGTTGAGAACACCTTTATTTAACCAGGTAGGCTAGTTGAGAACACCTTTATTTAACCAGGTAGGCTAGTTGAGAACACCTTTATTTAACCAGGTAGTCTAGTTGTGAACACCTTTATTTAACCAGGTAGGCCAGTAGAGAACAAGTTCTCATTTGCAACTGCGACCTGGCCAAGATAAAGCAAAGCAGTGTGAACAGACAACACAGAGTTACACATGGAGTAAACAATTAACAAGTCAATAACACAGTAGAAAAAAAAGGGGGGTCTATATACAATGTGTGCAAAAGGCATGAGGTAGGCGAATAATTACAATTTTTGCAGATTAACACTGGAGTGATAAATGATCAGATGGTCATGTACAGGTAGAGATATTGGTGTGCAAAAGAGCAGAAAAGTAAATAAATAAAAACAGTATGGGGATGAGGTAGGTGAAAATGGGTGGGCTGTTTACCGATAGACTATGTACAGATCGATTAGCTGATCTGTAATTCCGTTGATGCAGTCGCACCTCTAAAAACAAAAAACATATGTCACAAAAATATAATATTTATCAAAAATACCTGAACCCTGAAGCAAGATTCCATTAAATTGGAACGGAAATGGCTCTCCCACCAACTGGAAGTCTTCTGACTAGCTTGAAAGACAATACCATTCAATATCGAAGAGCCCCTGCTGCTAGCTGATCAGCCTACTTTCCAACCTAATTGAGGAGAATAAGAACAATCCAACATTTATTTTTGATACTTTTGCAAAGCTACCTAAAGCAGCATTTCCCCAAGAGAGGATGGCCTTCACGTCAGCAGTGATGGATTCATGAACTTCTTTGATGAAAAGATCATACAGTCATTAGAAAGCAAATTACAGACTCATTTGAGTCTTGGTATTTCTCTAAACTCCGTTGTCCTGGGAACAGAACCACCTGGATGTACAGGAGGATCACTGGAGACACTGAAGTTTTAGCTTCTCGCGACACGAAAATAGTCATGGCCTCTAAACCTTCCAGATGCCTACTGGATTTACTTCCTGCTTGGCCCTCTGATGTTGATAATGAACAAATGTCTCCCTATCCTCCAGATGTGTACCAAACTCACCTTAAAAGTGGCGGTAATAAAGCCTCCCCTGGCGTAACCTTGACTTTTGAAAATAAATAAACTAAATTGGCATATATTGCATCTCGATTCCTCTCAGAAATGTCTGGAAAAAGCAGCAGCAATTCACTGCCTTCCTGAAGAAAAGAATAGACATGGCTTGCTCAATTGGTTTTGGAATATATCATAGTACTGAGACTGCACTTGTGAAGGTGTTACATTACCTTTTAATGGCTTCAGACCAAGGTCCTCGTGCTCCTAGACCTTAGTGCCATTTTTGACACCATCGATCACCACATTCTTTTGGAGAGATTGGAAACCCTAATTGGTCTACACCGATAAGTTCTGGCCTGGTTTAGAGGCTTAACTGTCGGAAAGATATCAGTTTGTCTCTGTGGTTGGTTTGTCCTCTAACAAATCAATGGTACATTTAGGTGGTCTTCAAGGTTTTGTTTTAGGACCACTATTGTTTTCACAATGTATTCTACCTCTTGGTAATGTCATTCAGAAACACAATGTCAACTTTCACTGCTATGCGGACGACATACAGCTGTACATTTCAATGAAATATGATGAAGCCCAAAAATTGCCTAACCTGGAAGCCTGCGTTTCAGCTAGTGGATGGCGGCAAAAGTGAATGGCGGCAAACAGAGATGCTGGTTCTACATCCCAAGAAACAAGAGAGATTTGTTTGATCTGACAATTAATATTGATGGTGGTACAGTCTCAAATAAAACTGAAATCAAATCAAATCAAAACAAATGTATTTATATAGCCCTTCGTACATCAACTGATATCTCAAAGTGCTGTACAGAAACCCAGCCTAAAACCCCAAAACAGCAAGCAATGCAGGTGTAGAAGCATGTTGGCCAGGAAAAACTCCCTAGAAAGGCCAAAACCTAGGAAGAAACCTAGAGAGGAACCAGGCTATGTGGGGTGGCCAGTCCTCTTCTGGCTGTGCCGGGTGGAGATTATAACAGAACATGGCCAAGATGTTCAAATGTTCATAAATGACCAGCATGGTCCAATAATAATAAGGCAGAACAGTTGAAACTGGAGCAGCAGCACGGCCAGGTGGACTGGGGACAGCAAGGAGTCATCATGTCAGGTAGTCCTGAGGCATGGTCCTAGGGCTCAGGTCCTCCGAGAGAGAGAAAGAAAGAGAGAAAGAGAGAATTAGAGAGAGCACACTTAAATTCACACAGGACACCGAATAGGACAGGAGAAGTACTCCAGATATAACAAACTGACCCTAGCCCCCCCGACACATAAACTACTGCAGCATAAATACTGGAGGCTGAGACGGGAGGGGTCAGGAGACACTGTGGCCCTATCCGAGGACACCCCCGGACAGGGCCAAACAGGAAGGATATAACCCCACCCACTTTGTCAAAGCACAGCCCCCACACCACTAGAGGGATATCTTCAACCACCAACTTACCATCCTGAGACAAGGCTGAGTATAGCCCACAAAGATCTCCGCCACGGCAAGACTGCGACGATACTCTGGACCCTGATCTCTCTTTTGACGAACATACCAATAATATTTATAGAAACCAACACTAAAATACCAAACAGCAAAAAATACAGATGTAGAAGCACGGTGGCTAGGAAAAACTCCATAGAAAGGACAGAACCTAGGAAGAAACCAATAGAGGAACCAGGCTATGAGGGGTGGCCAGTCCTCTTCTGACTGTGCCGGGTGGAGATTATAAGAGTACATGTTCTCTCGGTGTCACGTTCTGACCTTAGTTCCTTTGTGATGTTATTGTTTTAGTATGGTCAGGGTGTGAGTCGGGCGGGCAGTCTATGTTCTCTTTTCTATGATTTGGGATTTCTGTGTTTGGCCTGGTATGGTTCTCAATCAGAGGCAACTGTCAATCGTTGTCCCTGATTGAGAACCATACTTAAGCAGCCTGTTTTCACCCTTGAGTTGTGGGTGATTTATATTTCCTGTTTAGTTCGTTTGTCATTTAGTGTTTTGTTCAGTGTTCAATTACTTTATTAAAAGATATGAACACTTACCATGCTTACCACAATAAAATATATTTTATATTATGTATACACACATGTGGGTATATGTATGTATGTATATATATAAATATAGATATTACTGGGCAAACTATATGGAGGATTAGAAATTATGCAGACAACTACATTGATTGAAGTAACATTCTATCCACAATATTAAAACTGATCCACCCCCCCCCAAAAAAAACAATCCTAGCACGCAAAGACTACATCAAACTTGTGACTTTAGAAACGTGTTGGATGGGTTTGCAGTTCGTTTGGGTTGTGTTTCTGATTATTTTGTGCACAATAGATACGAATGATATATAATATATTGTGTTATTGTGGAGTCACTTTTTATGTTTCTAAAAACCTCTACAGTAATGTGGATGGTAATAACGTTACCATGATTACGGATAATCCTAAATTAATCGTGAGTGAGAAAGTTACAGATGCACAAATATCAACCCCCCCAAAAAAAAAATGCTTACCTCGTCCGTGCTGTAATGGTGGGAGGTTAGCATGTCTTGGGGGTATGATATACAATGCTAACCTTCCCTGTTCTTGTAATGGTGAGAGGTTAGCATGTCTTGGGGATATGATATAAAATGCTAATCTCCACTGTTATTGTAATGGTGAGATGTTAGAATGTCTTGGGGGTATGATATAAAATGCTAACCTCCCCTGTTATTGTAATGGTGAGAGGCTAGCATGTCTTGGGGGTATGGTATAAAATGCTAACCTCCACTGTTATTGTAATGGTTAGAGGTTAGCATGTCTTGGGGGTATGGTATGAAATGCTAACCTCCCCTGTTATTGTAATGGTGAGAGGTTAGCACGTCTTGGGGGTATGATATAAAATGCTAACCTCCCCTGTTATTGTAATGGTGAGAGGCTAGCATGTCTTGGGGTATGGTAGTAAAATGCTAACCTCCACTGTTATTGTAATGGTTAGAGGTTAGCATGTCTTGGGAGTATGGTATGAAATGCTAACCTCCCTGTTATTGTAATGGTTAGAGGTTAGCATGTCTTGGGGTATGGTATGAAATGCCAACCTCCCTGTTATTGTAATGGTGAGAGGTTAGCATGTCTTGGGGGTATGGTATGAAATGATAACCTCC
>NW_027036081.1:0-5000 GCF_034236695.1 Oncorhynchus nerka
ACACACACAAATATATAATTCCTGTTATACTACTGCATTATACTATATACAATACACACACATATACATACCCTGTACACACATTATATATACGATATACATACATATACATATTATACTACCATCACATATAAATACACACACATGTATATATCATACTATGCATTATACTATATACTATACACACATATATACCCTGTTATACTACTGCATTATACTATATACAATACACACACATATATACCCTGTTATAATTACTGCATTATACTATATACATTTATTACACACATATATACTCCTGTTATACTACTGCATTATACTATTTATACAGTTTCATTATACACATATATACCCTATTTATTACACTGCATTATACTATATACAATACATTTGTTACAGTTTCATTATATATACCCTGTTATATTACTGCATTATACTATATACAATACACACACATTTATTATACATTATACTATATACACACACACACATATACCTGTTATACTACTGCATTATACTATATACAATACACACACATATATACCTGTGTTATACTGCATTATACTATATACAACACACACACATATACCCGTTTATACGATTATACTATATACAATACACACACATATATACCCTGTTATACTACTGCATTATACTATATACAATACACACACATATATACCCTGTTATACTACTGCATTATACTATATACAATACACACACATATATACCCTGTTATACTACTGCATTATACTATATACAATACACACACATATATACTCCTGTTATACTACTGCATTATACTACTGCATTATACTATATACAATACACATATATATACCCTGTTATACTACTGCATTATACTATATACAATACACACACATATATACCCTGTTATACTACTGCATTATACTATATACAATACACACACATATATACCCTGTTATACTACTGCATTATACTATATACAATACACACACATATATACCCTGTTATACTACTGCATTATACTATATACAATACACACACATATATACCCTGTTATACTACTGCATTATACTATATACAATACACACAATATATACTCCTGTTATACTACTGCATTATACTATATACAATACACACACATATATACCCTGTTATACTACTGCATTATACTATATACAATACACACACATATATACCCTGTTATACTACTGCATTATACTATATACAATACACACACATATATACCCTGTTATACTACTGCATTATACTATATACAATACACACACATATATACCCTGTTATACTACTGCATTATACTATATACAATACACACACATATATACTCCTGTTATACTACTGCATTATACTATATACAATACACACACATATATACCCTGTTATACTACTGCATTATACTATATACAATACACACACATATATACCCTGTTATACTACTGCATTATACTATATACAATACACACACATATATACCCTGTTATACTACTGCATTATACTATATACAATACACACACATATATACTCCTGTTATACTACTGCATTATACTATATACAATACACACACATATATACCCTGTTATACTACTGCATTATACTATATACAATACACACACATATATACCCTGTTATACTACTGCATTATACTATATACAATACACACACATATATACTCTCTGTTATACTACTGCATTATACTATATACATATACACACATATATACCCTGTTATACTACTGCATTATACTATATACAATACACACACATATATACCTCTGTTATACTACTGCATTATACTATATACAATACACACACATATATACCCTGTTATACTACTGCATTATACTATATACAATACACACACATATATACCCTGTTATACTACTGCATTATACTATATACAATACACACACATATATACCCTGTTATACTACTGCATTATACTATATACAATACACACACATATATACCCTGTTATAATTACTGCATTATACTATATACACACACACACATATATAATTCTGTTATACTACTGCATTATACTATATACAATACACACACATATATACCCTGTTATACTACTGCATTATACTATATACAATACACACACATATATACTCCTGTTATACTACTGCATTATACTATATATTAACACACACACATATATACTCCTGTTATACTACTGCATTATACTATATACAATACACACACATATATAATTCTGTTATACTACTGCATTATACTATATACAATACACACACATATACCCTGTTATACTACTGCATTATACTATATACAATACATTTAAGCATTAATATTGATCCAAATTACATTTAATGACTGAGCTCCCTCACAAAGCTAGAACACCCTGTTAAAAATGGTTTTAAACCATTGCTTTTAATAATACATGTTCTCATGTTAAAAGTCTACAAAATAGTAATTATATAGAAATGATATTTATATAGATATTAATATTTGTAGTAATCCCAGTTTCTGATTGCATAGCTATAGAACACATATCTCTATGGACTGAAGGCTATGGTTGAAGTGGTTAGAAGATTAAAGAGCTATTATCTAGAATGATTCTAAGAACAGCTAGATAGTTCTCTAAATGATTCTAAGAACAGCTAGATAGTTCTCAAATGATTCTAAGAACAGCTAGATAGTTCTCTAAATGATTCTAAGAACAGCTAGATAGTTCTCTAAATGATTCTAAGAACAGCTAGATAGTTATCTAAATGATTCTAAGAACAGCTAGATAGTTCTAAATGATTCTAAGAACAGCTAGATAGTTCTCTAAATGATTCTAAGAACAGCTAGATAGTTCTCTAAAATGATTCTAAGAACAGCTAGATAGTTCTCTAAATGATTCTAAGAACAGCTAGATAGTTCTCTAAATGATTTCTAAGAACAGCTAGATAGTTCTCTAAATTATTCTAAGAACAGCTAGATAGTTCTCTAAATGATTCTAAGAACAGCTAGATAGTTCTCTAAATGATTCTAAGAACAGCTAGATAGTTCTCTAAATGATTCTAAGAACAGCTAGATAGTTCTCTAAATGATTCTAAGAACAGCTAGATAGTTATCTTAATTGATTCTAAGAACAGCTAGATAGTTCTCTAAATTATTCTAAGAACAGCTAGATAGTTCTCACACAAATTCACTCTCCTCTCATTAATAAATTCATTCTCCCTCTCACACAAATTCACTCTCCTTCTCTCTCTCCCCTTTCACTCCATCCTTGCATCTTCTCTTCTCTCTCTCTCCCTCTCCTTCTCTCTCCCTCTCACACACATTCACTCTCCCTTCTCTCTCTCCCCTTCCTCCATCTTGCATCTCTTCTTCTCTCCCTCTGCCTAAATTATCTATCCTTCTCTCTGTCCTCTCCCTCTCACAATAAGTGTATCTATCCTTCTCTCTCATTCTCTCTCTGTCCTCTCTCCCTCTCACACAAATTATCTATCCTTCTCTCTCTCCTTCTCTCTCTCCTTCTCTCTGTCCTCTCTCCCTCTCCACTGAAATTATCTATCCTTCTTCTCTCCCTTCTCTTTCTCCATTCTCTTTCCCTTCTCACTCTCTATTCTCTCTCTCCCTTCTCTCATATAACCCATTAACTGTGGTTAATCACTTTATTGATTTGCTGTGACTCTATCTCCTATCTACCCCCCCCTCTCTCTGATGCTACCTGCCTGGCACTGGCCCAACTCTGCTCTTACCTGGAAAGACGTAGCGACCCAGAATCATCTGAACCAGGCTGTCCCTTTCTTTTACTTGCCTGAGCAGAAACAATGTCACTCCTTTTTTTTCAGCTGTGTGTCCAGACCATCCATGACACAATAGAGCTGGTCTGAGAAAACATTCCTGTTATTCTGTCTTAGAGGGCTAGCCACACTAGGAAAAGGAACAGAGGACACTCTCTCTCCTCTGAGTCGCTCTCTCTGAGCCAATCTCTCTCTTATCTCTCTGGAGTCGCTCTCTCTGAGCCAATCTCTCTTATCTCTCTCTGAGTCGCTCTCTGAGCCAATCTCTCTCTTATCTCTCTCTGAGCCAATCTCTCTCTTATCTCTCTCTGAGCTAATCTCTCTCTGAGCCAATATATATATCTCTCTATATATCCTTATATATCTCTCTGAGCCAATCTCTCCTATCTCTCTGAGCCAATCTCTCCTCTCTCTCTCTGAGCCATCTCTCTCTCTCTCTCTCTGAGCCAATCTCTCTCTCTCTCTCTCTCTGAGCCAATCTCTCTCTCCTCTCTCTCTCTGAGCCAATCTCTCTGAGCCAATCTCTCTCTCCTCTCTCTCTCTGAGCCAATCTCTCTCTCCTCTCTCTCTCTCTGAGCCAATCTCTCTCCTCTCTCTCTCTCTGTGATCTCTCTCTATCTCTCTCTATCTGAGGCAATCTCTCTCCTCTCTCTCTCTTGAGCCAATCTTTCTCCTCTCTCTCTGTCACACTCTCTCTCTCTGAGCCAATCTCTCTTATCTCTCTCTGGAGTCGCTCTCTCTGAGCCAATCTCTCTCTTATCTCTCTCTGGAGTCGCTCTCTCTGAGCCAATCTCTCTCTTATCTTCTCTCTCTCTTTTCTCTCTCTCTCAGCCACTCTCCCTCTTCTCTCGCTCTTCTCTCTCTCTCTCTCTGAGCCAATCTCTCTCTTCTCTCTCTCTCTCTCTGAGTCAATCTCTCTCTTATCTCTCTCTTTTCTCTCTCTCTCAGCCTCTCCCTCTTCTCTCGCTCTTCTCTCTCTCTCTCTGAGCCAATCTCTCTTCTTCTCTCTCTCTGAGCCAATCTCTCTCTTATCTCTCTCTTTTTCTCTCTCTCTCAGCCACTCTCCCTCTTCTCTCGTCTTCTCTCTCTCTGTCACACTCTCTCTGAGCCAATCTCTTATCTCTCTCTCTCTTTTCTCTCTCCCTCAGCCACTCTCCCTCTTCTCTCGCTCTTCTCTCTCTCTGTCACACTCTCTCTCTCTCAGCCACTCTCTCTCCTCTCTCTCTCTCTCAGCCAA
>NW_027036081.1:10000-12644 GCF_034236695.1 Oncorhynchus nerka
CAATAACACCACCAACACCATGGATAACAACCCCTCTAACCCTCAATAACACCACTACCACCATGGATACCAACCCCTCTAACCCTCAATAACACCACCACCACCACCATGGATACCAACCCCTCTAACCCTCAATAACACCCTCACCACCATGGATAACAACCCTCTAACCCTCAATAACACCACCCACCACCATGGATACCAACCCTCTAACCCTCAATAACACCCCCACCACCATGGATACCAACCCCTCTAACCCTCAATAACACCACCACCACCACCATGGATACCAACCCTCTAACCCTCAATAAAACCACCACCACCATGGATACCAACCCCTCTAACCCTCAATAACACCACCACCACCACCATGGATAACAACCCCTCAAACCCTCAATAACACCACCACCACCATGGATAACAACCCCTCTAACCCTCAATAACACCCCACCACCACCATGGATAACAACCCCTCTAACCCTCAATAACACCACCCCCACCACCATGGACACCAACCCTCTAACCTCAATAACACCCACCACCACCATGGATAACAACCCCTCTAACCCTCAATAACACCCCCACCACCATGGATACCAACCCCTCTAACCCTCAATAACACCACCACCACCACCATGGATACCAACCCCTCTAACCCTCAATAACACCCCCACCACCATGGATACCAACCCCTCTAACCCTCAATAACACCACCACCACCACCATGGATACCAACCCTCTAACCCTCAATAAAACCACCACCACCATGGATACCAACCCCTCTAACCCTCAATAACACCACCACCACCACCATGGATAACAACCCTCAAACCCTGAATAACACCACCACCACCATGGATAACAACCCCTCTAACCCTCAATAACACCCCCACCACCACCATGGATAACAACCCCTCTAACCCTCAATAACACCACCCCCACCACCATGGATACCAACCCTCTAACCCTCAATAACACCACTACCACCATGGATACCAACCCCTCTAACCCTCAATAACACCACTACCACCATGGATACCAACCCCTCTAACCCTCAATAACACCCACCACCACCATGGATAACAACCCTCTAACCCTCAATAACACCCCCACCACCACCATGGATAACAACCCTCTAACCCTCAATAACACCACCCCACCACCATGGATACCAACCCTCTAACCCTCAATAACACCACTACCACCATGGATACCAACCCCTCTAACCCTCAATAACACCCCCACCACCATGGATAACAACCCTCTAACCCTCAATAACACCACCACCACCATGGATAACAACCCCTCTAACCCTCAATAACACCACCACCACCATGGATAACAACCCCTCTAACCTCAATAACACCACCACCACCATGGATAACAACCCTCTAACCTCAATAACACCACCACCACCATGGATAACAACCCCTCTACCCTCAATAACACCACCACCACCATGGATACCAACCCTCTAACCCTCAATAACACCACCACCACCATGGATAACAACCCCTCTAACCCTCAATAACACCACTACCACCACCATGGATAACAACCCCTCTAACCCTCAATAACACCCCCACCACCATGGATAACAACCCCTCTAACCCTCAATAACACCCCCACCACCATGGATAACAACCCCTCTAACCCTCAATAACACCACCACCACCATGGATAACAACCCCTCTAACCTTCATAGAGAGAGAGAGAGAGAGAGAGAGAGAGAGAGAGAGACAGAGACAGAGACAGAGACAGAGAGAGAGAGAGAGAGAGAGAGAGAGAGACAGAGAGAGAGAGAGAGTGAGAGAGAGAGAGAGAGAGAGAGAGAGAGAGAGAGAGAGAGAGAGAGAGAGAGAGAGATAGAGAGAGAGAGAGAGAGAGAGAGAGAGAGAGTGAGAGAGAGAGAGAGAGAGAGAGAGAGAGAGAGAGAGAGAGAGAGGTGGCTGGAGTTGTGTTGTGTTCAGTGGTGAGGTCAGAGTCTGTGTGTTTAGCCGTAACCACCTCAACCATAGTAAACTCTACAGTCACTTCTTTAGTAAACTCTACAGTCACTTCTTTAGTAAACTCTATAGTGACTTCTTTAGTAAACTCTATAGTGACTTCTTTAGTAAACTATATAGTCACTTCTTTAGTAAACTCTATAGTGACTTCTTTAGTAAACTCTACAGTCACTTATTTAGTAAACTCTATAGTGACTTCTTTAGTAAACTATATAGTCACTTCTTTAGTAAACTCTATAGTGACTTCTTTAGTAAACTCTATAGTGTTCTAGAGTCACTTCTTTAGTAAACTCTATAGTGTTCTAGAGTCACTTCTCTAGTAAACTCTATAGTCACTTCGTTAGTAAACTCTAGAGTCACTTCTATATTAAATTCTAGAGTCACTTCTATATTAAAGTCTATTGTCAATTATATATTCAGCTCCATTGACTGTTTAACATTACATCTATTCTGATAAATAGCACAAGTCATGATGTTGGTGTATCTGACTATTATAGATTCAATGTGTCAATGTTTATTTTGTTTCTAACAAATAACTGCATTGTCATCGTCAGGTGAGCTCCATCCTACTGCAGGGGATATAGACCCTCCATCCTACTGCAGGGGATATAGAACCCTCCATCCTACTACAGGTGATA
>NW_027036082.1:0-12645 GCF_034236695.1 Oncorhynchus nerka
ATCTATAGTCTAATAACTGCATGGTTTCCCTGATGCATTGGTGTGGGGAGGACCACAACACCATATCGTCACGGCTGACTGTGAAGTTCATCATCATCTGTAGTCTAATAAACTGCATGGTTTCCCTAATTAATGTGGGGAGGATTCTTTCCATATCGTCTGTGACTGTAAGTTCATGTCATCTGTAGTCTAATAAACTGCGCCTTGGTTTCCCTGGTGTAGTGGGGGACCCTGTGCCATATACGTCACGTGACTGTAAGTTCATCTGTCATCTGCAGTCCCAACCAGCTATGGTTTCTGGAGTGTAGTGGGAGGACACACCCATGTCGTCACGTGACTGAGTTATCTATCATCTGTCTAATAAACTGCTTGGTTTCCCTGATGTAGTGGGAGGACCTTTTCCATATCGTGCGTGACTGTGAAGTTCATGTCATCTCATGATCAATAAACTGCATGTTTCCTAGTCGTGGGAGGACCACAACACCCATATCGTCCGTGACTGTGAAGTTCATCATCTATCACCAGTCTAATAAGCTGCATCTGTAGTCTAATAAACTGCATGGTTTCCTGAGTTCGTAGTGGGAGGACCACAACACCATATCGTCACGTGACTGTGAAGTTCATCATCATCTGTAGTCTAATAAACTGCATGGTTTCCCTGAGTCGTAGTGGGAGGACCACAACACCATATCGTCAACGTGACTGTGAAGTTCATCATCATCTGTAGTCTAATAAACTGCATGGTTTCCCTGAGTCGTAGTGGGAGGACCACAACACCATATCGTCACGTGACTGTGAAGTTCATCATCATCTGTAGTCTAATAAACTGCATGGTTTCTAGTCGTAGTGGGAGGACCACAACACCATATCGAATCACGTGACTGTGAAGTTCATCATCATTTCATGTAGTCTAATAAACTGCATGGTTTCCTGAGTCGTAGTGGGAGGACCACAACACCATATCGTCACGTGACTCAGTTTACTTCAATACGACGGTTATGTCAACATTATCTCATGAAGTCGTTTCACGAGCGTCTCTCGCGTTAAAACACAACAACAACAACAACACAACAACAACAACACAACAACAACAACAACAAGTTCCCAACATGTCAGAAAGTTTAACGAATCATCATGTCGGCATTTCTAAAATTGTTCACGAAACTCTTGATTCTATCACAAGTATGACCTTACTTAAAAACTGTGGATGGAAACGCGGTTAGTGAGGCCCAAATGAACGTGACCCTGGTGTGTTCTCCTGTGTGGAGTCATAGTAGAATGTTTATAGTTGTGACTGTAGTAGAAAGGTTAAAGAGTAACAGGGGTTAGAGAGGGAGACCACCTAACTCAGTGAGACTCACCTCAGGTAACAGGGGTTAGAGAGGAGACCACCTAACTCAGTGAGACTCATCTCAGGTAACAGGGGTTAGAGAGGAGACCACCTAACTCAGTGAGACTCACCTCAGGTAACAGGGGTTAGAGGGAGACCACCTAACTCAGTGAGACTCATCTCCAGGTAACAGGGGAGTAACCCAGTGAGACCACCTCAGGTAACAGGGGGGAGACCACCTAACTCCGGCAACTCAGAGCTGAGACTCACTCTCTCAGGTCAGAGCCACCTAACTCAGTGAGGCCAGGAGACCACCTAACTCAGGAGACTCACTCAGGTAACAGGGGAGACCACTAACTCAGTGAGACTCACTCAGTGAGACTCAGTGAACTCATCTCAGGTAACAGGGTTAGGAGGAGACCACCTAACTCAGTGAGACTCATCTCAGGTAACAGGGGAGACCACCTAACTCAGTGAGACTCACCAGGTCAGGAACCACCTAACTCAGGAGACTCACAGGGGAGACCACCTAACTCAGTGAGACTCATCTCAGGTAGACCAGACTCACCTCAGGGGAGACAAGGAGAATCATCTCCTAGAGCAGGAGACCACCTCGAGACTCATCTCAGGTAACAGGGAGACCACCTAACTCAGGGTTGGAGACTCACCTCAGGTAACAGGAGGAGACCACCTGAACTCAGTGAGACTCATCTCAGGTAACAGGAGACACCTAACTCAGTAGACTCATCTCAGGAGGGAGACCACCTAACTCAGTGAGACTCATCTCAGGTAACAGGGGAGACCACCTAACTCAGTGAGACTCATCTCAGGTAACAGGAGGAGACCACCTAACTCAGTGAGACTCATCCAGGTAACAGGGGTTCAGTGAGACTCAGAGAGGGAGACCACCTGAGAACTCAGTGAGGACTCATCTCAGGTAACAGGGGAGACCACCTAACTCAGTGAGACTCATCTCAGGTAACAGGGGTTAGAGAGGGAGACCACCTAACTCAGTGAGACTCATCTCAGGTAACAGTGAGAGGAGACACCACCTAACTCAGTGAGACTCATCTCAGGTAACAGAGAGACCACCTAACAGGGACTCATCTCCGGTAAGAGAGGAGACCACCTAACTCAGGGAGACTCATCTCAGGTTAGAGAGGGACACCTAACAGGGTAACAGGGAGGAGACCACCTAACTCCAGTGAGGAGGAGACCACCTAACTCAGTGAGACTCATCTCAGGTAACATGAGGGAGACCACCTAACTCATCTCAGGTAAATGAGGAGACTACCTAACTCAATGAGACTCACCTCAGGTAACAGGGGTTAGAGGGGAACCACCTAACTCAGTGAGACTCACCTCAGTGTAACAGGGGTTATAGAGGGAGACCACCTAACTCAGTGAGACTCACCTCAGGTAACAGGGGTTATAGAGGGAGACCACCTAACTCAGTGAGACTCATCTCAGGTAACAGGGGAGACCACCTAACTCAGTGAGACTCACCTCAGATATTTAAATTGAATGATTATTATTATATATATTTTAAATGTAACCGTTATTTAACTAGGTGTCACTAGTCAGTTTGACAAACAGAGTACAGTGCGAACCCTACCCCGGAGGATGCTGGGACAATTGTGTAGTGCGCTACTTTTGGAGCAAGTGATGCGCTACTTTTGCAGTGTCATAGCTACTTTTGAACAAGTAGTATACTTTTGAACAGTAGTGCACTACTTTTTAGACAGAGTAGTACGCTACTTTTGAACAGAGTAGTGCGCTACTTTTTGAACAAGTATTAACTGAAACAGAGTAGTGCGCTACTTTTGAACAGAGTAGTCGCTACTTTTGAACAAGTAGTGCGCTACTTTTTGAATAAGTAGTGCGCTACTTTTGAACAGTAATACTTTGAACAGAGTAGTGCGCTACTTTTGAACAGAGTAGTGCGCTACTTTTGCGCTAAGACAGAGTAGTGCGCTACTTTTGAACAGAAGTAGTGCGCTACTTTTGAACAGGTAGTCGCTACTTTTGAAACAGAATAGTGCGCTACTTTTGAACAGAGTAGTGCACCTACATTTGAAAGCGTAGGCCCCCGTCTCTGAGATCATCAAAATCAAATATTCTATATTTTCTTCAGAAACATGTTGGCTGCTATTTTTGCATATTAAACTGGTAATTATGATTTATTTTCTCAGAGCAAGGTGCAGTTTGATCATGGTCGCTCTCCTTGGCTTAGTTCAACTGTCGTACCCCATCAGAAGCACAAATATAAGCTTGTTTTTACTCCAATGTTAGTAAACAAAGTAAATGTAAATAAACACTGTATAGCCTCAAAACATGGTTCAAACTATCATGTTGATATCATGGATGGTCAGTCCTTGCATCCATAGCTCTGTCTAAGAATCTGAAACATGTTACATTTCTGCAGTCCGAAAAGGGGAAGGTTACTTAATGTTTTAACTGAAACAGGGAAGGGTTACTTAATGTTTTAACTGAAACAGGGAAAGTTACGTAATGTTTTTACTGAAACAGGGAAGGTTACTTAATGTTTTTACTGAAACAGGGAAGGTTACGTAATGTTTTTACTGAAACAGGGAAGGTTACGTAATGTTTTAACTGAAACAGGGGACAGGGAAGGTTACTTAATGTTTTAACTGAAACAGGGAAGGGTTACTTAATGTTTTAACTGAAACAGGGAAGGGTTACTTAATGTTTTAACTGAAACAGGGAAGGTTATTTAATGTTTTAACTGAAACAGGGAAGGTTACTTAATGTTTTTACTGAAACAGGGAAGGTTACGTAATGTTTTTACTGAAACAGGGAAGGTTACGTAATGTTTTTACTGAAACAGGGAAGGTTACGTAATGTTTTAACTGAAACAGGGGACAGGGAAGGTTACTTAATGTTTTTACTGAAACAGGGAAGGTTACGTAATGTTTTTACTGAAACAGGGAAGGTTACTTAATGTTTTAACTGAAACAGGGGGAGGGAAGGTTACGTAATGTTTTAACTGAAACAGGGAAGGGTTACTTAATGTTTTAACTGAAACAGGGAAGGGTTACTTAATGTTTTAACTGAAACAGGGAAGGGTTACTTAATGTTTTAACTGAAACAGGGAAGGGTTACTTAATGTTTTAACTGAAACAGGGAAGGGTTACTTAATGTTTTAACTGAAACAGGGAAGGGTTACTTAATGTTTTAACTGAAACAGGGAAGGTTCCTTAATGTTTTAACTGAAACAGGGAAGGGTTACTTAATGTTTTAACTGAAACAGGGAAGGTTCCTTAATGTTTTAACTGAAACAGGGAAGGTTACTTAATGTTTTAACTGAAACAGGGAAGGTTACTTAATGTTTTAACTGAAACAGGGAAGGTTACGTAATGTTTTAACTGAAACAGGGAAGGGAAGGTTACTTAATGTTTTAACTGAAACTGGGAAGGTTACTTAATGTTTTAACTGAAACAGGGAAGGGAAGGTTACTTAATGTTTTAACTGAAACTGGGAAGGTTACTTAATGTTTTAACTGAAACAGGGAAGGTTACTTAATGTTTTTACTGAAACAGGGAAGGGAAGGTTACGTAATGTTTTAACTGAAACAGGGAAGGTTACTTAATGTATTAACTGAAACAGGGAAGGTTACTTAATGTTTTAACTGAAACAGGGAAGGTTACTTAATGTATTAACTGAAACAGGGAAGGTTACTTAATGTTTTTACTGAAACAGGGAAGGTTACTTAATGTTTTAACTGAAACAGGGAAGGTTACTTAATGTTTTAACTGAAACTGGGAAGGTTACGTAATGTTTTAACTGAAACAGGGAAGGGATGGTTACTTAATGTTTTAACTGAAACTGGGAAGGTTACTTAATGTTTTAACTGAAACAGGGAAGGTTACTTAATGTTTTTACTGAAACAGGGAAGGGAAGGTTACGTAATGTTTTAACTGAAACAGGGAAGGCAGTAGGGATGACCAGGGATGTACTATGTTTAGTGAGTCCTCCAGATTAGAGGCAGTAGGGAGGACCAGGGATGTTCTCTGTTTAGTGAGTCCTCCAGATCAGAGGCAGTAGGGATGACCAGGGATGTTCCCTGTATAGTGAGTCCGTCCGTCAGATCAGAGGCAGTAGGGAGGACCAGGGATGTTCTCTGTTTAGTGAGTCCTCCAGATCAGAGGCAGTAGGGATGACCAGGGATGTTCTCTGTTTAGTGAGTCCTCCAGATCAGAGGCAGTAGGGATGACCAGGGATGTTCTCTGTTTAGTGAGTCCTCCAGATCAGAGGCAGTAGGGATGACCAGGGATGTTCTCTGTTTAGTGAGTCCTCCAGATCAGAGGCAGTAGGGATGACCAGGGATGTTCTCTGTTTAGTGAGTACTCCAGATCAGAGACAGTAGGGATGACCAGGGATGTTCTCTTGATAGGCACTGATAAGCATTCAAAATGTAACGAGCACTTTTAGGTGTCAGGGAAAATGTATGGAGTAAAAAGCACATTATTGTCTTTAGGAATGTAGTGAAGCCAAAGTTATAAACAATATAAATAGTAAAGTACAGAACCCCCCCCCCCCCCCCAAAAAAAAACGACTTAAGTAGTATTTAAAAGTATTTTTTACTTAAGTACATTACACCACTGGGATTGGACATTTCTTTACATTTAATTGTTTACATCTGTAGTTGTTTATGAATAACATTATTTATGAATAACATTGTACTTCATGATCAAAAGTGATATGATGTTGTGACAAACCTTTACAGAAAGAGAATGGCTGAGTTTCCCAGCCTTTGATAGGCTGAGCCTTTGATAGGCTGAGCCTTTGATAGGCTGAGCCTTTGTCCTCCATCTTTAGAAGCTTGTGGTTTTGCCTGAAGCTGTGGCCACCTCTCCTCATGACATCTTTCACCGGTTGTCCTCGAGCTCTAAATATAATCTGCTCCGTAGTAAAACCCCAAGGCAGAGAGCAACAATACAATTTTGAAAGTCTTCGTCCTCCCAAACAGATGACAGGACAGAACCAGGGTAATATTGTTTAAACAGATGACAGGCCAGAACCAGGGTAATATTGTTTAAACAGATGACAGGCCAGAACCAGGGTAATATTGTTTAAACAGATGACAGGACAGAACCAGGGTAATATTGTTTAAACAGATGACAGGCCAGAACCAGGGTAATATTGTTTAAACAGATGACAGGACAGAACCAGGGTAATATTGTTTAAACAGATGACAGGACAGAACCAGGGTAATATTGTTTAAACAGATGACAGGACAGAACCAGGGTAATATTGTTTAAACAGATGACAGGACAGAACCAGGGTAATATTGTTTAAACAGATGACAGAACAGAACCAGGGTAATATTGGTTAAACAGATGACAGGCCAGAACCAGGGTAATATTGTTTAAACAGATGACAGGACAGAACCAGGGTAATATTGTTTAAACAGATGACAGGACAGAACCAGGGTAATATTGTTTAAACAGATGACAGGCCAGAACCAGGGTAATATTGTTTAAACAGATGACAGGACAGAACCAGGGTAATATTGTTTAAACAGATGACAGGACAGAACCAGGGTAATATTGTTTAAACAGATGACAGAACAGAACCAGGGTAATATTGGTTAAACAGATGACAGGACAGAACCAGGGTAATATTGTTTAAACAGATGACAGGACAGAACCAGGGTAATATTGCCCTCTCAAACAGATGACAGGACAGAACCAGGGTAATATTGTTTAAACAGATGACAGGCCAGAACCAGGGTAATATTGTTTAAACAGATGACAGGACAGAACCAGGGTAATATTGTTTAAACAGATGACAGGCCAGAACCAGGGTAATATTGTTTAAACAGATGACAGGACAGAACCAGGGTAATATTGTTTAAACAGATGACAGGACAGAACCAGGGTAATATTGTTTAAACAGATGACAGGACAGAACCAGGGTAATATTGTTTAAACAGATGACAGGCCAGAACCAGGGTAATATTGTTTAAACAGATGACAGGACAGAACCAGGGTAATATTGTTTAAACAGATGACAGGACAGAACCAGGGTAATATTGTTTAAACAGATGACAGGACAGAACCAGGGTAATATTGGTTTACACTGATCCAAAAAATAAAGGGAACACTTAAGCAACACAATGTAACTCCAAGTCAATCACACTTCTGTGAAATCAAACTGTCCACTTAGGAAGCAACACTGATTGACAATACATTTCACATGCTGTTGTGCAAATGGAATAGACAACAGGTGGAAATTATAGGCAATTAGCAAGACACCCCCAATAAAGAAGTGGTTCTGCAGGTGGTGACCACAGACCACTTCTCAGTTCCTATGCTTCCTGGCTGATGTTTTGGTCACTTTTGAATGCTGGCGGTGCTTTCACTCTAGTGGTAGCATGAGACGGAGTCTACAACCCACACAAGTGGCTCAGGTAGTGCAGCTCATCCAGGATGGCACATCAATGCGAGCTGTGGCAAGAAGGTTTGCTGTGTCTGTCAGCGTAGTGTCCAGAGCATGGAGGCGCTACCAGGAGACAGGCCAGTACATCAGGAGACATGGAGGAGGCCGTGAGGGAAACAACCCAGCAGCAGGACCGCTACCTCCGCCTTTGTGCAATGAGAAGCAGGAGGAGCACTGCCAGAGCCCTGCAAAATGACCTCCAGCAGGCCACAAAGGTGCATGTGTCTGCTCAAACAGTCAGAAACAGACTCCATGAGGGTGGTATGAGGGCCCGATGTCCACAGGTGGGGGTTGTGCTTACAGCCCAACACCGTGCAGGATGTTTGGCATTTGCCAGAGAACACCAAGATTGGCAAATTCGCCACTGGCGCCCTGCGCTCTTCACAGATGAAAGCAGGTTCACACTGAGCACATGTGACAGACGTGACAGAGTCTGGAGATGCCGTGGAGAATGTTCTGCTGCCTGCAACATCCTCCAGCATGACCGGTTTGGAGGTGGGTCAGTCATGGTGTGGGGTGGCATTTCTTTGGGGGGCCGCACAGCCCTCCATGTGCTCGCCAGAGGTAGCCTGCCTGCAATCAGGTACCGAAATGAGATCCTCAGACCCCTTGTGAGACCATATGCTGGTGCGGTTGGCCCTGGGTTCCTCCTAATGCAAGACAATGCTAGACCTCATGTGGCTGGAGTGTGTCAGCAGTTCCTGCAAGAGGAAGGCATTGATGCTATGGACTGGCCCGCCCGTTCCCCGGACCTGAATCCAATTGAGCACATCTGAGACATCATGTCTCGCTCCATCCACCAATGCCACGTTGCACCACAGACTGTCCAAGAGTTGGCGGATGCTTTAGTCCAGGTCTGGGAGGAGATCCCTCAGGAGACCATCTGCCACCTCATCAGGAGCATGCCCAGGCGTTGTAGGGAGGTCATACAGGCACGTGGAGGCCACACACACACTACTGAGCCTCATTTTGACTTGTTTCAAGGACATTCAAAGTTGGATCAGCCTGTAGTGTGGTTTTCCACTTTAATTTTGAGTGTGTCTCCCAATCCAAACCTCCATGGGTTGATACATTTGATTTCCATTGATAATGTTTGTGTGATTTTGTTGTCAGCACATTCAACTATGTAAAGAAAAAAGTATTTCATACGAATATTTCATTCATTCAGATCTAGGATGTGTTATTTTAGTGTTCCCTTTATTTTTTGAGCAGTGTATAGGGTTTCAGTACAACACCCAGTTCCTTCATTCAGGATGGGTTTCAGTACAACACATAGTTCCTTCAGTACAACACACAGTTCATTCAGGATGGGTTTCAGTACAACACACAGTTTCCTCATTCAGGATGGGTTTCAGTACAACACACAGTTTCCTCATTCAGGATGGGTTTCAGTACAACACACAGTTCCTTCAGTACAACACACAGTTCCTTCATTCAGGATGGGTTTCAGTACAACACACAGTTCCTTCATTCAGGATGGGTTTCAGTACAACACACAGTTCATTCAGGATGGGTTTCAGTACAACACACAGTTTCCTCATTCAGGATGGGTTTCAGTACAACACACAGTTCATTCAGGATGGGTTTCAGTACAACACACAGTTCATTCAGGATGGGTTTTCCCAGTTTCCTCATTCAGGATGGGTTTCAGTACAACACACAGTTCATTCAGGATGGGTTTCAGTACAACACACAGTTCCCTTCAAGCACACACAGTTCTCCAGTTCCCTTCATTCAGGATGGGTTTCAGTACAACACACAGTTCATTCAGGATGGGTTTCAGTACAACACACAGTTTCCTCATTCAGGATGGGTTTCAGTACAACACACAGTTCCCTTCAGTACAACACACAGTTCCTTAATTCAGGATGGGTTTCAGTACAACACACAGTTCCCTTCATTCAGGATGGTTTTCCCAGTTCATTCAGGATGGGTTTCAGTACAACACACAGTTCCCTTCATTCAGGATGGGTTTCAGTACAACACACAGTTCATTCAGGATGGGTTTCAGTTTCCTGCATTCACGATGGGTTTCAGGACTGATACAAAAGAAAAAGGAATTAATGTATAAAATGTTAGATGACTGAGGATAGACGGGCTTGAAGAAATAGGTATGTGTCTCCATTGGCATCCTATTCCCACCAGTGCACTACTGTTGACTAGGGACCAGAGGGAATCGGGAGCCATTTGGGATGCAAACTAGGATGCCCTGGTGGGCATGACAATGCTCCAACATGGCATTTCCTGGCTGTAATTTCTCTGTACAACAGTAGAGATACTCTAGAGAGCCTGTATCGTGTGATGTGCCATTCTTCTCCCACAGCTAGTCCAATGACCCAGAGTAGATCTGAGGAACACACAGCTAGTCCAATGACCCAGAGTAGATCTGAGGAACACACAGCCAGTCCAATGAGCCAGAGTAGATCTGAGGAACACACAGCCAGTCCAATGACCCAGAGTAGATCTGAGGAACACACAGCCAGTCCACTGACCCAGAGTAGATCTGAGGAACACACAGCTAGTCCAATGACCCAGAGTAGATCTGAGGAACACACAGCCAGTCCAATGACCCAGAGTAGATCTGAGGAACACACAGCCAGTCCACTGAGCCAGAGTAGATCTGAGGAACACACAGCTAGTCCAATCTGAAGTCTCCAACAAGCTGAGGTGTCTCTTTAGAACAGGATGTGCTGTTTATAATACTTCAACCTTTGACCCCTCTCAGTTAGTGTTGATTTAACCCTCTTCGACACAGGAGGTTGGTGGCACCTTAATTGGGGAGGACGGGTTCGTGGTAAATGGCTTGAGAGGAAATAGGTGGAATGGTATCAAACACATGGTTTCTATGTGTTTGAATGGTTTGGTTTCAATGGGTTTGAATGGTTTGGTTTCCATGTGTTTGAATGGTTTGGTTTCCATGGTCTCCATGTGTTTGAATGGTTTGGTTTCCATGTGTTTGAATGGTTTGGTTTCCATGGTTTCCATGTGTTTGAATGGTTTGGTTTCCATGTGTTTTGAATAGTTTGGTTTCAATGTGTTTGAACCATGTGTTTGAATGGCTTGGTTTCCATGGTTTCCATGTGTTTGATACCGTTCCATTTGCGCCGTTCAAGCCATTATGATGAGCCGTCCTCCCCTCAGCAACAACAGAGATTCAATTATTCTCCTTGTTGTGGAGGCTGGTCACCATGATGAGTTAGTTCCTCTGAGGTTCAGACTGTTGTTCTTGTAACTCCCATCCCTTGTTGTGGAAGGGGTAGAGGCTGGTCACCATGATGAGTTCCTCTGAGATTCAGACTTAATGTTCCTGCTGAAAAGTTCCATGTCCAATATGTCCCCCGTTGTTGCTACTACCATCCCTCGTTGTCCATCGTCTGTCATCGTTCATTACTGAAAGGTTCCTCGTTCCCCCAGTAGAAGAAGGCCGTTTCATGGTACATCCATTTCAAGCATCAACATCCGCTCCCCCGACTACAAACCCCCCCCTTCAGCACAACTTCAGATCGATGATTAGATTTTTCTGTCAGTTCGTGTGTTTAAAAAAATGAACAATTGTTTTCAAGAAACCAGATCATGTTTATACACACACACACACTTTAAAACATGTTTATACACACACACACACTAAACAAGACAAAACAAAACATTGTCTTTAAGTGGCCAGGAAAAATTATTAATTAAATGATGCATGGATTTGTCAACTCATTATTTACATTTTGTTTGTTAAATTCTCTTTTATTCGGCTGTCCTGTGTGGTTAAGGTGTAGCCAGCTATCTATCCAGGACTGGACTCAGTCCCTCTATCCCCTCCATCCCAGTCCCTCTAGCAGACCGTCCCGTTCTCCTGCCTCGACTTGAGGCAGGTGGATCGAGGATGGGCTGGACGGAAAGGAGCCAGGGTAGAAGAAACCAGCGTGAGGTGAGCCCCAGACCTCCCCAGGCGCAGAACATAGACCAGCCGTAGCCGTGGCCGATGTCGTCCGGCAGGCCGTACAGATAAGCGAGGATAACGGGACAGCTCAGTTGATCCCACACGCAGGTACAGAGAGATTATGCAGAAGGTGCCTGGGGAGAGAGAGAGGGGAGGTGGGGGAGAGGGGAGGTGGGGGAGGGGAGGGGAGGGAGGTGAGAGGAGGGAGAGGGGAGAGGAGAGAGAGAGAGAGAGAGAGGGGAAGGAGTGGGGAGGGAGAGAGAGAGAGAGGGGGAGGTGGGGAAGGAGGAGAGGGAGGAGAGAGAGAGAGGGGGGAGGGTGGGGAGGAGAGAGAGAGAGAGAGGGAGGTGGGGAGAGAGAGAGGGGGAGGGGGGGGAGGGAGGGAGGAGGAGAGAGAGAGTGGGAGGAGAGAGAGAGAGGGAGGAGAGAGAGAGAGGGGGAGGAGAGAGAGAGAGAGGAGAGAGAGAGAGGGGAGGGTGGGAGAGGGGGAGGAGAGAGGGGGAGAGTGGGGAGAGGGGAGAGAGAGAGTAGGGGGGAAGATAAAGAGGAGAGGGAGGGGGTGGAGAGAGGGGGGAGGAGGGAGAGAGAGGGAGGGAGAGAGAGGGGGGGAGGTGGGGAGGCAGAGGGGTGGAGAGGCGAGGGAGGTGGGGGAGAGGGGTAGAGGGGAGGTGGGAGAGGAGAGGGAGGGGAGGGAGAGGGGGAGGTGGGGGAGGGAGAGGGGAGGAGAGAGAGGGGAGGTGGGGGCGAGGGTAAAGGAGGAGGAGAGAGGTGGGGAGAGGGTAAGAGGGAGGAGAGAGAGAGAGGGGGAGGTGGGGAGAGGAGAGGGGTGGAGAGAGAGAGAGAGAGAGGGGGTGGGGAGAGGGTAAGAGGAGTGTCGAGGGGAAAGTAAAGGAGGAAGATAAAGGAGAGGAGAGGGGTGGAG
>NW_027036083.1:0-12646 GCF_034236695.1 Oncorhynchus nerka
TGCAGATCTGAATGAATGATATTCTTGTTAAATACTTTTTCTTTGCATAGTTGAATGTGCTGACAACAAAATCACAGAAAAATTATCAATGGAAATCAAATGTATCAACCCATGGAGGGTCTGGATTTGGAGTCACACTCAAAATTAAAGTGGAAGACCACACTACAGGCTGATCCAACTTTGATGTAGTGTCCTTAAAACAAGTCAAAATGAGGCTCAGTAGTGTGTGTGGCCTCCACGGGCCTCCTCCTCCTACGGCCTCCTCCACGTCTCCTGATTTACTGGCCTGTCTCCTGGTAGCGCCTCCATGCTCTGGACACTACGCTGACAGACACAGCAAACCTTCTTGCCACAGCTCGCATTGATGTACCATCCTGGATGAGCTGCACTACCTGAGCCACTTGTGTGGGTTGTAGTCTCCGTCTCATGCTACTACTAGAGTGAAAGCACCACCAGCATTCAAAAGGGACCAAAACATCAGCCAGGAAGCATAGGAACTGAGAAGTGGTCTGTGGTTATCACCTGCAGAACCACTCCTTTATTGGGGGTGTCCTGCTAATTGCCTATAATTTCCACCTGTTGTCTATTCCATTTTCACAACAGCATGTGACATTTATTGTCAATCAGTGTTGCTTCCTAAGTGGACAGTTTGATTTCACAGAAGTGTGATTGACTTGGAGTTACATTGTGTTGTTTAAGTGTTCCCTTTGTTTTTTTGAGCAGTGTACATTAGTTCAGCGGAAGGGTCAGGGGAGACACACATGAGAGCGAGAGTGCGAGAGAGAGAGGGAGAAGAGAGAAAAAAATAGAGAAACAGATGGATAATGGAGGGAGAGAAAGAGAAAGAGAGTGAAACAGATGAGGCTATACTCGGCCTTGTCTCAGGATGGTAAGTTGGTGGTTAAAGATATCCCTCTAGTGGTGTGGGGGCTGTGCTTTGGCAAAGTGGGTGGTGTTATAACCTTCCTGTTTGGCCCTGTCTGAGGGTATCATCGGATGGGGCCACAGTGTCTCCTAACCCCTCCTGTCTCAGCCTCCATTATTTATGCTGCAGTAGTTTGTGTCGGGGGCTAGGGTCAGTTTGTTATATCTGGAGTACTTCTCCTGTCTTATCCGGTGTCCTGTGTGAATTTAAGTATGCTCTCTCTAATTCTCTCATTCTCTCTTTCTGTCTCTCTCTCGGAGGACCTGAGCCGTAGGACCATGCCTCAGGACTACCTGGCATGATGACTCCTTGCTGTCCCCAGTCCACCTGGCCGTGCTGCTGCTCCAGTTTCAACTGTTCTGCCTGCGGCTATGGAATCCTGACCTGTTCACCGGATGTGCTACCTGTCCCAGACCTATTATTTGACCATGCTGGTCATTTATGAACATTTGAACATCTTGGCCATGTTCTGTTATAATCTCCACCCGGCACAGCCAGAAGAGGACTGGCCACCCCTCATAGCCTGGTTCCTCTCTAGGTTTCTTCCTAGGTTTTGGCCTTTCTAGGGAGTTTTTCTATAACGTGCTTCAACACCTGCATTGCTTGCTGTTTGGGGTTTTAGGCTGGGTTTCTGTACAGCACTTTGAGATATCAGCTGATGTACGAAGGGCTATATAAATAAATGTGATTTGATTTGATGATGGAGAAATAAAAATACAAAAAAAGAGATGCTGAGACATGGAAAGAGAGCAACAGAAGAGATGCTGAGACATGGAAAGAGAGCAACATAAAATATGCTGAGACATGGAAGGAGAGCAACAGAAGAGATGCTGAGACGTGGAAAGAGAGCAACAGAAGAGATGCTGAGACATGGAAAGAGAGCAACAGAAGAGATGCTGAGACATGGAAAGAGAGCAACAGAAGAGATGCTGAGACAAGGAAAGAGAGCAACAGAAGAGATGCTGAGACATGGAAAGAGAGCAACAGAAGAGATGCTGAGACATGGAAAGAGAGCAACAGAAGAGATGCTGAGACATGGAAAGAGAGCAACAGAAGAGATATTGAGACATGGAAAGAGAGCAACAGAAGAGATGTTGAGACATGGAAAGAGAGCAACAGAAGAGATGTTGAGACATGAAAAGAGAGCAACAGAAGAGATGCTGAGACATGGAAAGAGAACAACAGAAGAGATGCTGAGACATGGAAAGAGAGCAACAGAAGAGATGCTGAGACATGGAAAGAGAACAACAGAAGATATGCTGAGACATGGAAAGAGAGCAACAGAAGAGATGCTGAGACATGGAAAGAGAACAACAGAAGAGATGCTGAGACATGGAAAGAGAGCAACAGAAGAGATGCTGGAGACATGGAAAGAGAGCAACAAAAAGAGATGCTGAGACATGGAAAGAGAGCAACAGAAGAGATGCTGAGACATGGAAAGAGAACAACAGAAGAGATGCTGAGACATGGAAAGAGAGCAACAGAAGAGATGCTGAGACATGGAAAGAGAACAACAGAAGAGATGCTGAGACATGGAAAGAGAGCAACAGAAGAGATGCTGAGACATGGAAAGAGAGCAACAGAAAATATGTTGAGACATGGAAAGAGAGATGGAGAATAAAAAAATGAATAGAAAGAAAACCAGAGGGGCCTTCCTATCAGCAGCTCGGCTCAGCCCTCAACCCCAACGCCTTCCTATGAGCAGCTCGGCTCAGCCCTCAACCCCAACGGCAGGGCCCGTTCTTGGGGAGGGCCGGCTCGGCACTCCCCCCTGTGCCCTCCGACCTCCATAGAACTCCACTAATGCACAACATCACTCATCCCATTGCCAGAGGAAACGCAGAGATCTAACTTAGACCACGAGAGAGTATTCAGGGAAATAGTGGGAGACCAGTCTGCTATGAACCAAAACCCTTCCATCCATGTGGTAGTCCAATGCCCAGTCCAGAGACAACCACAAGCCCAGAAGCCCCCTAGACACTAGTGTAGATCTGACCATATTACTTGCACCTATACCATTAAGTTGCATCCACATGTAGTACCAAGGATCTAGGAGCTTATTTTGGACAGGGCCAGACTTCAACTTGGACCTGACCGACTGCCTGCCAACAGCCAAAAACATAATGAGTTGAGTCCTACTTATTAACATATCAACACGTTCCTTTAACGTCATAAAAGTCTATCAGAATGTCATTGAAAAAAATACAGGATTTCACTTTATCTGGTGAGCTGCACCCCCAGCTCCACATGAGGAGAGAGTGGAGCCAGTAAGAAGATTTACTGCCTGCCTGTCTGTCTGTATATACAGTATAGAGGAGGAAAGAAAGTAATGATGTTGGGCTAACAGATGTTAGCCAACTATTCATCTCCTTGTCGAGGAGGGGTCCCTATGGTGTTGCAGGCAGACACTATGCACATAGGTCTGGCTCTCTATTTGGACCTCTCCCTCTTTTTCTCCACATCCATCACTGTGTCTCTCTCACTGTCTCGCTACGTCTCTCTCACTGTGTGTCTCTCTCTGTGTTTTGCTGTGTCTCTCTCACTGTGTCTCCCTCTCTTTGTCTCTCTCTGGGTCTCTCATGTGTCTTTCTCTCTCTCTCTCTGTGTGTGTGTCTCTCTCTCTCTCTCTTTCTGTGTGTGTGTGTGTCTCTCTCTCCCCATCTCTCTCTCTGGACAAGGATAAGCACACCAGCTTGTCTTTAGATTTAGCCCCAGTAAACTGGAAACTGGAAAACTGCATGCTGAAATGACAGCATTATGATCCAGCGGGAAATGATACAACAAGTTCAAAATGTTACAATGAAGAACTCTGGAACCAGATAAAAACAGCCCTCAAACTCAACTCTGGACCTTCCATTGTTCCCCTCTAATCAGGGACTGATTTATACCTGGGACACCAGGTGTGTGCTGATTTATACCTGGGACACCAGGTGTGTGATTCCTCTAATCAGGGACTGATTTATACCTGGGACACCAGGTGTGTGATTCCCTCTAATCAGGGACTGATTTATACCTGGGACACCAGGTGTGTGATTCTCCTCTAATCAGGGACTGATTTATACCTGGGACACCAGGGTGTGATTCCTCTAATCAGGGACTGATTTTACCTGGGACACCCCCTCTAATCAGGGACTGATTTATACCTGGGACACCAGGTGTGTGATTCCCCTCTAATCAGGGACTGATTTATACCTGGGACACCAGGTGTGTGATTCCCCTCTAATCAGGGACTGATTTATACCTGGGACACCAGGTGTGACTGATTTATTCCCCCTCTAATCAGGGACTGATTTATACCTGGGACACCAGGTGTGTGCTTCCCCTCTAATCAGGGACTGATTTATACCTGGGACACCAGGTGTGTGATTCCCTCTAATCAGGGACTGATTTATACCTGGGACACCAGGTGTGCTTCCCCAATCAGGACTGATTTATTCCCCTCTAATCAGGGACTGATTTATACCTGGGACACCAGGTGTGTGATTCTCCTCTAATCAGGGACTGATTTATACCTGGGACACCAGGTGTGTGATTCTCCTCTAATCAGGGACTGATTTATACCTGGGACACCAGGTGTGTGCTTCCCCTCTAATCAGGGACTGATTTATACCTGGGACACCAGGTGTGTGATTCCCCTCTAATCAGGGACTGATTTATACCTGGGACACCAGGTGTGTGATTCTCCTCTAATCAGGGACTGATTTATACCTGGGACACCAGGTGTGTGATTCCCCTCTAATCAGGGACTGATTTATACCTGGGACACCAGGTGCTTCCCCTCTAATCAGGGACTGATTTATACCTTCCCCTCTAATCAGGGACTGATTTATACCTGGGACACCAGGTGTGTGATTCCCCTCTAATCAGGGACTGATTTATACCTGGGACACCAGGTGTGTGATTCTCCTCTAATCAGGGACTGATTTATACCTGGGACACCAGGTGTGTGATTTCCCTCAATCAGGGACTGATTTATACCTGGGACACCAATCAGGGACTGTGGGACACCAGGTTGATTCCCCTCTAATCAGGGACTGATTTATACCTGGGACACCAGGTGTGTGATTCCCTCTAATCAGGGACTGATTTATACCTGGGACACCAGGTGTGATTCTCCCTAATCAGGACTGATTTATACCTGGGACACCAGGTGTGTGATTCCCCTCTAATCAGGGACTGATTTATACCTGGGACACCAGGTGTGTGCTTCCCCTCTAATCAGGGACTGATTTATACCTGGGACACCAGGTGTGTGATTCTCCTCTAATCAGGGACTGATTTATACCTGGGACACCAGGTGTGTGCTTCCTCAATCAGGGACTGATTTATACCTGGGACACCAGGTGTGATTCTCCTCTAATCAGGACTGATTTATACCTGGGACACCAGGTGTGTGCTTCCCCTCTAATCAGGGACTGATTTATACCTGGGACACCAGGTGTGTGATTCTCCTCTAATCAGGGACTGATTTATACCTGGGACACCAGGTGTGTGCTTCCCCTCTAATCAGGGACTGATTTATACCTGGGACACCAGGTGTGTGATTCCCCTCTAATCAGGGACTGATTTATACCTGGGACACCAGGTGTGTGATTCCCCTCTAATCAGGGACTGATTTATACCTGGGACACCAGGTGTGTGATTCCCCTCTAATCAGGGACTGATTTATACCTGGGACACCAGGTGTGTGCTTCCCCTCTAATCAGGGACTGATTTATACCTGGGACACCAGGTGTGTGATTCTCCTCTAATCAGGGACTGATTTATACCTGGGACCACAATCAGGGGATTTATACCTGGGACACCAGGTGTGATTGCTTCTAATCAGGGACTGATTTATACCTGGGACACCAGGTGTGATTCCCTCTAATCAGGGACTGATTTATACCTGGGACACCAGGTGTGTGATTCCCCTCTAATCAGGGACTGATTTATACCTGGGACACCAGGTGTGTGATTCTCCTCTAATCAGGACTGATTTATACCTGGGACACCAGGTGTGTGATTCCCCTCTAATCAGGGACTGATTTATACCTGGGACACCAGGTGTGTGATTCCCTCTAATCAGGGACTGATTTATACCTGGGACACCAGGTGTGTGATTCCCCTCAATCAGGGACTGATTTATACCTGGGACACCAGGTGTGTGATTATCCTCTAATCAGGATTTATACCTGGGACACCAGGTGTGTTCTCTCTAATCAGGGACTGATTTATACCTGGGACACCAGGTGTGTGCTTCCCTCTAATCAGGGACTGATTTATACCTGGGACACCAGGTGTGTGATTCCCTCTAATCAGGGACTGATTTATACCTGGGACACCAGGTGTGTGATTCCCCTAATCAGGGACTGATTTATACCTGGGACACCAGGTGTGTGATTCCCTCTAATCAGGACTGATTTATACCTGGGACACCAGGTGTGTGATTCCCCTCTAATCAGGGACTGATTTATACCTGGGACACCAGGTGTGTGATTCTCCTCTAATCAGGGACTGATTTATACCTGGGACACCAGGTGTGTGATTCCCCTCTAATCAGGGACTGATTTATACCTGGGACACCAGGTGTGTGATTCCCCTCTAATCAGGGACTGATTTATACCTGGGACACCAGGTGTGTGATTCTCCTCTAATCAGGGACTGATTTATACCTGGGACACCAGGTGTGTGGTGGGACACCAGGTGTGCTGATTATCCCCTCTAATCAGGGACTGATTTATGGGACACCAGGTGGATTCCCCTCTAATCAGGGACCAGGTGTGTGATTCCCCTCTAATCAGGGACTGATTTATACCTGGGACACCAGGTGTGTGATTCTCCTCTAATCAGGGACTGATTTATACCTGGGACACCAGGGTGTGTGATTTATTGGGACACCCTCTAATCAGGGACTGATTTATACCTGGGACACCAGGTGTGTGATTCCCCTCTAATCAGGGACTGATTTATACCTGGGACACCAGGGTGTGATTCCCTCTAATCAGGGACTGATTTATACCTGGGACACCAGGTGTGTGATTCCCCTCTAATCAGGGACTGATTTATACCTGGGACACCAGGTGTGTGCTTCCCCTCTAATCAGGGACTGATTTATACCTGGGACACCAGGTGTGTGCTTCCCCTCTAATCAGGGACTGATTTATACCTGGGACACCAGGTGTGTGATTCCCCTCTAATCAGGGACTTATTTATACCTGGGACACCAGGTGTGTGATTCTCCTCTAATCAGGGACTGATTTATACCTGGGACACCAGGTGTGTGATTCTCCTCTAATCAGCGACTGATTTATACCTGGGACACCAGGTGTGTGCAATTAATGATCATGTAGAAGAGAAAAGCAGCAGGCTCTGGACCTTGTAGGGTAAGACATGAGTACCCTGCAATAGACAAACCTCCAAATACACTTTAATACAACTGACTACACAACCTTTACCTAACAAGCTACTATACCAACTTCAAAATACTCCTTTAGTGATATTACAATCCAAGTCCTAACATCAGACAGCAGATGTAAGCCCTGAAGAGTCACACCTGCAATCAGTGATCAGTCAAGCATTCCAATAATAGTTACATGAAACCCAAATGATGCATGTTTCATTATGTGTAATTCTCACACACCGGGACAGTCTCGAGGGGAACAAACTTGTGTTGTGGTTCAACTGGAGGGTGCTATGATGCATTCAGTTACTCGTCAGAAAAGGTCGCTGAACTAGGCTGTATATCAAACGCAGGAATATTTAGAGGTCTGTACATCTGTCTGTGTGCATATCCATCTCTCTGTCTGTCTGTGCATATGTGATTCATTCAATCAGTCAGACAGTTTGCATGAATAATCTGCCAGCTGATCAAGGGGGAGGGGAGGAGGGGGAGAGTCAAGGTGTCCTGGGGGAGGTGAGAGTGGGCCCTGTATTTTCATCTGGGTCGGAGGCTTGCATTTTTCTCATGTCTGTGGCTTAGTGAGCTCGGCTGGAGAGCACATAGCACATTACCTCTGTCTATACATCTCTACTCTCTCTGCACTCTCTTTACTCTCTCTCTCTTCTCTCTCTCTACACTTTCTTTCTTTCTCTCTCTCTCTCTACACTCTCTCTACACTCTTTCTACACTCTCTCTACACTCTCTTTCTCTCTCTCTCTCTACTCTCTCTACACTCTTTCTCTACTCTCTCTCTCCCTTCACTCTCTCCTTCCTTATGTTTCTTTCTTTTTCTCTCTCTATCCATCTGTTTCTTTATCTCCCCCTTTCCCCCTTTCCCTGCCTGCTTTCTCTCTTTCGTTCACTCCCTCCCTCCCTCTTTCTCTCTCCACTCTTCTATAACTTCATCTCCATTATCTCCTCTCTCCTTCCTCTCCGACCCCAAACATTGCTGTTAAAATGTCTTGTGGCTAACGAGCAGTGCTAACAAGAACCTGGCTCCAAACCATCATTAGATATTCACTGGTCTCGCTTATCTTAACCTGAGAGCTTTTCCTGCTGTACCTACTGTACTTGATGACCTTTCCTCTTTCCTTTCTGCCAACCCTCCCTCCCTCTCTGACAGTTTGTTTTTTGTTTAACTAGAGCGATGTAAGACGGGATAGGTCCAGGGGGGGTAGGATGTGGGTGTGTGTGTGTGTGTTAGGTGTGTATGTGTGTGTGTCATAACGCTACAGTGTTTAAGTGATGTATGAGTGTTTGTCTCTTCCATTCACTGATGTGAGAAGAGGGGGAGACATTCTGTCTCAAAGAGTTTTACACAGAAGGAGCTCAACTCATTAACCATCTGAGTATGTCACCCAACAATCCCACTTTAGCCTACAAGGCCCAACACTAACAAAGCCTTAGAAATATCACAGACTGACAAATCTGCATATCCCACAGAAAAATAACATTTAAAAATTTGGTAAAATAGAGAAAATTACGTGTGTTCGTGAGGGAAGGATTCAGTCCATGACTGACAGGGAATCTTGGCCTTGGTTACCGCCCTCCTGCCTTTGTAGTTCACCCCGGAACCGATGATACACTCCCTCACATAATCTAAAAATGCCAAGACGAGAGAGAAAGACAGAGACACAAACAATAATGTCAGAGTTAGCAAAACACTGTCATTATTTGCATGGAAGATATAGCTCCCTAAAGTTAATTAAATGTCACTTTGGGGCGTTTCGTCAATTCTCAAGCGCGAGACTCCACAGCTTAAACAATCCCTTGGGTCCAAACTGTAAACAGCGGCCATGTTGTTTATGCTCTGGTTGGTTCACTGCATGTTTGTGTGTGCACATCTCTGGCCACTGGAGTTACATAACTAGAGCGGGAAGGCAGTTGTTGTGTCAACAGACATCGAGAGCTCTTAAACCTTAGAAAGTCAAGCTCGAAGGATCCGTCACACCACAAGAACCATCACTCTAGACAAACAACATATCTGCATTGCTATAAACGTCTATAAACTTTCCACTGACATTTCAGAACATTTCGGAGAAAAGAGAGAGAGTGTATAATGCCATGTTTGAGGCAGATTTCGCTAAGTCAACATTAACGGTTATCCAGCGTTTTTTCCAAGACAACATTTTACGAGGCTTTGGAGGGGGAAAAGCGACAGTGTAAGGCTAAAATGTCATGTTTGAGCTAAAGTCAACAGTTATATTTACCTTTTTTCTCATAAAGGTCAAAGTTCACCCTGTGTTCCCTGTGAGCACTGTCCATGAAGCGGTCAAAGGGAAGCAAGTGGCATTTCCTGTTTTGATGGTCAAAGTAGAATGCCCTGAAAGAACAGACAGGAAGTAGTTGAGAGATGAGCACTGGGTGATAATAAATATGAAGGCTGTATGAAGGGAGCAGGGGGAAAGAGGGAAAATGTAGGTCACTGGAGAGAGAGAAAGATGGAGAAACAGTGAGTGAGTGAGTGAGTGAGTGCGAGAGAGAGAGAGAGAGAGAGAGAGAGAGAGAGAGAGAGAGAAACGTGTGTGAAACAGTTGTGAATTTTGCATGCATCTGTCTCTATGACCATCTTTTTTGTTTGTGTGAGATGCACCTGCAGGTGAAGGTTTTCTTGTTCTTGCTGCACTTGCGAGCACAGTGCTCCAGCGAGCGGCTGTTCTTAACCATGGAGGGCTGGGGGCAATCTGGACACAGCAGCCTGGTGTCCTCACTCTTCTGGTACTGCTGTAACAACTGCTTCCTGCACTCTGAGACAGGACAGAGATGATACTTCTGTAACGACTGCTTCCTGCACTCTAAGACAGGACAGAGATGATACTTCTGTAACGACTGATTCCTGCACTCTGAGACAGGACAGAGATGATACTTCTGTAACGACTGCTTCCTGAACTCTGAGACAGGACGGAGATGATACTTCTGTAACAACTGCTTCCTGCACTCTGACACAGGACAGAGATGATACTTCTGTAACGACTGCTTCCTGCACTCTGAGACAGGACAGAGATGATACTTCTGTAACAACTGCTTCCTGCACTCTGACACAGGACAGAGATGATACTTCTGTAACGACTGCTTCCTGCACTCTGAGACAGGACAGAGATGATACTTCTGTAACGACTGCTTCCTGCACTCTGAGACAGGACAGAGATGATACTTCTGTAACGACTGCTTCCTGCACTCTGAGACAGGACAGAGATGATACTTCTGTAACGACAGCTTCCTGCACTCTGATACAGGACAGAGATGATACTTCTGTAACGACAGCTTCCTGCACTCTGAGACAGGACAGAGATGATAATTCTGTAACGACTGCTTCCTGCACTCTGAGACAGGACAGAGATGATACTTCTGTAACGACTGCTTCCTGCACTCTGAGACAGGACAGAGATGATACTTCTGTATGACTGCTTCTTGCACTCTGAGACAGGACAGAGATGATACTTCTGTAACGACTGCTTCCTTCACTCTGATACAGGACAGAGACGTTACTTCTGTAACGACTGCTTCCTGCATGCTGAGACAGGACAGAGATGATACTTCTGTAACGACTGCTTCCTGCACTCTGAGACAGGACAGAGATGATACTTCTGTAATGACTGCTTCCTGCACACTGAGACAGGACAGAGATGATACTTCTGTAACGACTGCTTCCTGCACTCTGAGACAGGACAGAGATGATACTTCTGTAACGACTGCTTCCTGCACTCTGAGACAGGACAGAGATGATACTTCTGTAACGTCTTCTTCCTGCACTCTGAGACAGGACAGAGATGATACTTCTGTAACGACTGCTTCCTGCACTCTGAGACAGGACAGAGATGATACTTCTGTAACGACAGCTTCCTGCACTCTGAGACAGGACAGAGATTATACTTCTGTAACGACTGCTTCCTGCACTCTGAGACAGGACAGAGATGATACTTCTGTAACGACAGCTTCCTGCACTCTGAGACAGGACAGAGATTATACTTCTGTAACGACTGCTTCCTGCACTCTGAGACAGGACAGAGATGATACTTCTGTAACGACTGCTTCCTGCACTCTGATACAGGACAGAGATTATACTTCTGTAACGACTGCTTCCTGCACTCTGAGACAGGACGGAGATGATACTTCTGTAACGACTGCTTCCTGCACTCTGATACAGGACAGAGATGATACTGCTGTAACGACTGCTTCCTGCACTCTGAGACAGGACAGAGATGATACTTCTGTAACGACTGCTTCCTGCGCTCTAAGACAGGACAGAGATGATACTTCTGTATGACTGCTTCCTGCACTCTGATACAGGACAGAAATGATACTTCTGTAACGACTGCTTCCTGCCCTCTGATACAGGACAGAGATGATACTTCTGTAACGACTGCTTCCTGCACTCTGAGACAGGACAGAGATGATACTTCTGTAATGACTGCTTCCTGCACGCTGAGACAGGACAGAGATGATACTTCTGTAACGACTGCTTCCTGCACTTTGACACAGGACAGAGATGATACTTCTGTAACGACTGCTTCCTGCACTCTGATACAGGACAGAGATGATACTTCTGTAACGACTGCTTCCTGCACGCTGAGACAGTACAGAGATGATACTTCTGTAACGACTGCTTCCTGCACTCTGAGACAGGACAGAGATGATACTTCTGTAACGACTGCTTCCTGCACTCTGAGACAGGACAGAGATGATACTTCTGTAACGACTGCTTCCTGCACTCTGAGACAGGACGGAGATGATACTTCTGTAACGACTGCTTCCTGCACACTGAGACAGGACGGAGATGATACTTCTGTAACGACTGCTTCCTGCACTCTGAGACAGGACGGAGATGATACTTCTGTAACGACTGCTTCCTGCACTCTGAGACAGGACGGAGATGATACTTCTGTAACGACTGCTTCCTGCACTCTGAGACAGGACAGAGATGATACTTCTGTATGACTGCTTCCTGCACTCTGAGACAGGACAGAGATGATACTTCTGTAACGACTGCTTCCTGCACGCTGAGACAGGACAGAGACTGTACTTCTGTAACGACTGCTTCCTGCACTCTGAGACAGGACAGAGATGATACTTCTGTATGACTGCTTCCTGCACTCTGAGACAGGACAGAGATGATACTTCTGTAACGACTGCTTCCTGCACTCTGAGACAGGACGGAGACTGTACTTCTGTAACGACTGCTTCCTGCACGCTGAGACAGGACAGAGACTGTACTTCTGTAACGACTGCTTCCTGCACTCTGAGACAGGACAGAGATGATACTTCTGTAATGACAGCTTCCTGCACTCTGAGACAGGCCA
>NW_027036084.1:0-12654 GCF_034236695.1 Oncorhynchus nerka
TGCCGGGTAGAGATTATAACAGAACATGACCAAGATGTCCAAATGTTCATAAATGACCAGCATGGTCGAATAATAATAAGGCAGAACAGTTGAAACTGGAGCAGCAGCACAGTCAGGTGGACTGGGGACAGCAAGGAGTCATCATGTCAGGTAGTCCTGGGGCACGGTCCTAGGGCTCAGGTCCTCCGAGAGAGAGAATTAGAGAGAGCATATGTGGGGTGGCCAGTCCTCTTCTGGCTGTGCCGGGTGGAGATTATAACAGAACGTGGCCAAGATGTTCAAATGTTCATAAATGACCAGCATGGTCGAATAATAGTAAGGCAGAACAGTTGAAACTGAGCAGTCGCCGAAGTCTCTCTGGAAGGAGATCCTCGCCCTGAGCTTGTCTACTTTATTGTCCAGGGACTGAACATTAGCAAGTAATATACTCGGAAGTGGTGGGTGGTATTCAACGCCTCCTGAGTCGGACTAAGAGTCCACTCCAAACACCTATTCTCTGCCAGTGCCGTCATGGAGCAGGGGAATTGCCTTGGGGGGTACGAACATATATTTCAGAAAAGTCTGGTTGAAATGCTGGTGAGTTACATGTATAGATAGATGTATAGATGTATAGATAGATAGATGGATAGATAGATGTATAGATAGATGTACAGATAGATAGATAGATAGATAGATGTATAGATAGATAGACGTATAGATAGATAGACGTAAAGATAGATAGATGTATAGATGTATAGATAGATATATAGATAGATAGACGTATAGATAGATAGATGTATAGATAGATAGACATATAGATAGATAGATGTATAGATGTATATATAGATGTATAGATAGACGTATAGATAGATGTATAGATAGATAGACATGGATAGATGAGATAGATGTATAGCAGTGTATAGTAGTAGATGTATAGATAGACAGTGATGAGATAGATAGCGTAGATAGATAGACGTATAGATAGATAGATGTATAGATAGATAGATGTATAGATAGATAGATGTAATAGATATGATATGAATAGATGTATAGATAGGATAGGAGTAGATAGATGGTATAGATAGATAGATGATAGATAGATAGATGTATAGATGATGTATAGATGATGATAGATAGATAGATGTATAGATAGATAGACGATAGATAGATAGATAGATAGATAGATAGATGATAGATAGATAGATAGATAGATAGATGATAGATAGATAGATGAGATAGATAGATAGATAGATAGTCCACTCTGATATTCAAACGCTCTTTCCAGCTAGATATGTAGATAATGCATAGGACGCTCTGAGCTAATAAGGTGAGAAATAGACACACAAAAAAAGTACTGGATAAGTTTCTGAACGCCATGTCTATCGGTGCCAACTTGATGTATAGATAGATGTATACATGGATAGATGTATAGATATATGTATACATGGATAGATGTATAGATAGATAGATAGTGATGTATAGATAGATAGATGTATAGATAGATGTATAGATAGATGTATAGATAGATGTATACATGGATAGATAGATAGATAGATAGATAGATAGATAGATGTATAGATAGATGTATACATGGATAGATGTATAGATAGATAGATAGATGTATAGATAGATAGATGTATAGATAGATAGATAGATGTATAGATAGATAGATAGATGTATAGATAGATAGATGTATAGATAGATAGATAGATGTATAGATAGATAGACGTATAGATAGATAGACGTATAGATAGATAGTATGTATAGATAGATAGACGATATAGATAGATAGATGTATAGATAGATAGATGTATAGATAGATAGATAGATGTATAGATAGATAGACGTATAGATAGATAGACGTATAGATAGATAGATGTATAGATAGATAGATGTATAGATGTATAGATAGATAGACGTATAGATAGATAGACGTATAGATAGATAGATGTATAGATAGATAGCCGTATAGATAGATAGATGTATAGATAGATAGACGTATAGATAGATAGACGTAAAGATAGATAGATGTATAGATGTATAGATAGATATATAGATAGATAGACGTATAGATAGATAGATGTATAGATAGATAGACATATAGATAGATAGATGTATAGATAGATAGATGTATAGATAGATAGATAGATGTATAGATAGATAGACGTATAGATAGATAGACGTATAGATAGATAGATGTATAGATAGATAGATGTATAGATAGATAGATGTATAGATAGATAGATAGATAGATAGATAGATAGATAGATAGATAGATAGATAGATAGATAGATAGATAGATAGATAGATAGATAGATAGATAGATGTATAGATAGATAGACATATAGATAGATAGATAGACATATAGATAGATAGATAGATAGACGTATAGATAGATGTATAGATAGATAGATAGATATATAGATAGATAGATAGATAGATAGATAGATAGATAGATAGATAGATAGACGTATAGATAGATAGATAGATAGATGTATACATGTATAGATAGATAGATAGATAGATAGATAGATAGATAGATAGATAGACGTATAGATAGATGTATAGATAGATAGACATATAGATAGATAGATGTATAGATAGATAGACGTATAGATAGATGTATAGATAGATAGACATATAGATGTATAGATAGATGTATAGATAGATAGACGTATAGATAGATAGACGTATAGATAGATAGACGTATAGATGTATAGATATATGTATAGATAGAAGATGTATAGATAGATGTATAGATAGATGTATAGATAGATAGATAGATAGATAGATAGATAGATAGATAGATAGATAGATAGATAGATAGATAGATAGATAGATAGATAGATAGATAGATAGATAGATGTATAGATAGATAGATAGATTGATAGATAGATAGATAGATAGATAGATGTATAGATGTATAGATAGATAGATGTATAGATAGACGTATAGATAGATGTATAGATAGATAGACGTATAGATAGATAGATGTATAGATAGATAGATAGATGTATAGATAGATAGAAGTATAGATAGATAGATGTATAGATAGATGTATAGATAGATAGACGTATAGATAGATAGATGTATAGATAGATAGACGTATAGATAGATAGATGTATAGATAGATAGATGTATAGATAGATAGATAGATGTATAGATAGATAGACGTATAGATAGATAGACGTATAGATAGATAGACGTATAGATAGATAGATGTATAGATGTATAGATAGATGTATAGATAGATAGATAGATAGATAGATAGATAGATAGATAGATAGATAGATAGATAGATAGATAGATAGATAGACGTATAGATAGATGTATAGATAGATAGACGTATAGATAGATAGATGTATAGATAGATAGATGTATAGCTGTATAGATAGATGTATAGATAGATAGATGTATAGATAGATGTATAGATAGATGTATAGATAGATGTATACATGGATAGATGTATAGATAGATGTATACATGGATAGATGTATAGATAGATAGATAGATAGATAGATAGATAGATGTATAGATAGATGTATACATGGATAGATGTATAGATAGATAGATAGATGTATAGATAGATAGATGTATAGATAGATAGATAGATGTATAGATAGATAGATGTATAGATAGATAGATAGATGTATAGATAGGTAGATGTATAGATAGACCTATAGATAGATAGACGTATAGATAGATAGATGTATAGATAGATAGACATATAGATAGATAGATGTATAGATAGATAGATGTATAGATAGATAGATAGATGTATAGATAGATAGACGTATAGATAGATAGACATATAGATAGATAGATGTATAGATAGATAGATGTATAGATAGATAGATAGATGTATAGATAGATAGACGTATAGATAGATAGACGTATAGATAGATAGATGTATAGATAGATAGCCGTATAGATAGATAGATGTATAGATAGATAGACGTATAGATAGATAGACGTAAAGATAGATAGATGTATAGATGTATAGATAGATGTATAGATAGATAGACGTATAGATAGATAGATGTATAGATAGATAGACATATAGATAGATAGATGTATAGATGTATATATAGATGTATAGATAGACGTATAGATAGATGTATAGATAGATAGACATATAGATAGATAGATGTATAGATGTATATATAGATGTATAGATAGACGTATAGATAGATGTGTAGATAGATAGACGTATAGATAGATAGACGTAAAGATAGATAGATGTATAGATGTATAGATAGATGTATAGATAGATAGACGTATAGATAGATAGATGTATAGATAGATAGACATATAGATAGATAGATGTATAGATGCATATATAGATGTATAGATAGACGTATAGATAGATGTGTAGATAGATAGACGTATAGATAGATAGATGTATAGATAGATAGATGTATAGATGTATAGATAGATAGATAGATAGATAGATAGATGTATAGATAGATAGATAGATAGATAGATAGATAGATAGATAGATAGATAGATAGATAGATAGATAGATAGACGTATAGATAGATGTATAGATAGATAGACATATAGATAGATAGATAGACATATAGATAGATAGATAGATAGACGTATAGATAGATGTATAGATAGATAGATGTATAGATAGATAGATAGATAGATAGATAGATAGATAGATAGATAGATAGATAGATAGATAGATAGATAGATAGACGTATAGATAGATAGATAGATAGATAGATGTATACATGTATAGATAGATAGATAGATAGATAGATAGATAGATAGATAGATAGATAGACGTATAGATAGATGTATAGATAGATAGACATATAGATAGATAGATGTATAGATAGATAGACGTATAGATAGATGTATAGATAGATAGACATATAGATGTATAGATAGATGTATAGATAGATAGACGTATAGATAGATAGACGTATAGATAGATAGACGTATAGATGTATAGATATATGTATAGATAGAAGATGTATAGATAGATGTATAGATAGATAGATAGATAGATAGATAGATAGATAGATAGATAGATAGATAGATAGATAGATAGATAGATAGATATATGTATAGATAGATGTATAGATAGATGTATAGATAGATAGATAGATTGATAGATAGATAGATAGATAGATAGATAGATAGATAGATAGATAGATAGATAGATAGATAGATAGATGTATAGATGTATAGATAGACGTATAGATAGATGTATAGATAGATAGACGTATAGATAGATAGATGTATAGATAGATAGATAGATAGATAGATGTATAGATAGATAGAAGTATAGATAGATAGATGTATAGATAGATGTATAGATAGATAGACGTATAGATAGATAGATGTATAGATAGATAGACGTATAGATAGATAGATGTATAGATAGATAGATGTATAGATAGATAGACATATAGATAGATAGATGTATAGATGTATAGATAGATGTATAGATAGACGTATAGATAGATGTATAGATAGATAGACGTATAGATAGATAGATGTATAGATAGATAGATGTATAGATGTATAGATAGATGTATAGATAGATAGATAGATAGATAGATAGATAGATAGATAGATAGATAGATAGATAGATAGATAGATAGATAGATAGATAGATAGATAGTTAGATGTATAGATAGATATATAGATAGATAGATAGATATATGTATAGATAGACGTATAGATAGATGTATAGATAGATAGACGTATAGATAGATAGATGTATAGATGTATAGATAGATGTATAGATAGATGTATAGATAGACGTATAGATAGATAGACGTATAGATAGATGTATAGATAGACGTATAGATAGATAGACGTATAGATAGATAGATGTATAGATGTATAGATAGATGACGTATAGATAGATGTATAGATGTATAGATAGATGTATAGATAGATAGACATATAGATAGATGTATAGATAGATAGATAGATAGACGTATAGATAGATAGATGTATAGATGTATAGATAGATAGACGTATAGATAGATGTATAGATGTATAGATAGATAGACGTATAGATAGATAGACGTATAGATAAGATAGACAGTATAGATAGATAGACGTATAGATAGATAGATGTATAGATAGATGTATAGATAGATAGATAGATAGATAGATAGATAGATAGATAGATAGATAGATAGATAGATAGATAGATAGATAGATAGATGATAGATAGATAGATGTATAGATAGATGTATAGATAGATAGATAGATAGATAGATAGATAGATAGATAGATAGATAGATAGATAGATAGATAGATAGATAGATAGATGTATAGATAGATAGATGTATAGATAGATAGACGTATAGATAGATAGATGTATAGATAGATAGATGTATAGCTGTATAGATAGATGTATAGATAGATAGACGTATAGATAGATGTATAGATAGATGTATAGATAGATAGATAGATAGATGTATAGATAGATAGATAGATAGATAGATAGATAGATAGATAGATAGATGGATAGATAGATAGATAGATAGATGTATAGATAGATGGATAGACGTATAGATAGATAGATGGATAGATAGATAGATGTATAGATGTATAGAATAGATAGATGTATAGATAGATGTATAGATAGATAGATAGCATATGATAGATAGATGTATAGATGTATAGATAGATGTATAGATAGATGTATAGATGTATAGATAGATACTCACACCCAGTCTGAGGTTAGCTGTGTGGTGACAGAGGCTGGGGTTGTGTGAGCTGACCATGAGATGTATAGATGAGATACTCACACCCAGCTGAGGCTAGGTGTGTGGTGACAGAGGCTAGCTGTGGAGGCTGCACCAGAGATGTATAGATAGGATACTCACACCCAGCTGGAGGTTAGGTGTGTTGGTGACAGAGGCTGGAGTTGGGGGAGCTGCACCAGAGATGTATGAGATGGGCACTCACACCCAGCTGAGAGTTAGGTGTGTGGTGACAGAGGCTGGGTTGGGGGAGCTGCACCAGGAGCGTGAGCTGCTCATGGAACTGGGGGAGAGAGAGAACACACTGTTGTCTAGAGGAATACACACAGAGACACACATGGATGGGCGGACACATGCAGATGGAAGGACACACATGCACACACACGGACTCACACAAACACACAACTCCTGGGACCTCCTTCAGGTAGACACACAGCTGGGAGCCAGTATTTGGGAGGAGAAAAGATGAACACAAAAACACACAGAGAAAAATGGTTCCAAAGGGGTTCTTTCCATTGGAGAATCCTTTTTGGTTCGAGGGAGAATCCTTTTTGGTTCCAGGGAGAATCCTTTTGGTTCCAGGGGAGGAATCCTTTTTGGTTCCAGGGAGAATCCTTTTTGGTTCCAGGGAGAATCCTTTTGGTTCCAGGGAGAATCCTTTTTGGCCCAGGAGAATCCTTTTGGTTCCAGGGAGAATCCTTTTTCGGTTCCAAGGGAGAATCATTTTTGGTTCCAGGAAGAATCCTTTTTGGTTCCAGGGAGAATCCTCTTTGGTTCCAGGGAGAATCCGCTCCGGGTTCCAGGGAGAATCATTTTTGGTTCCAGGAAGAATCCTTTTTGGTTCCAGGAGAATCCTTTTTGGTTCCAGGGAGAATCCTTTTTGGTTCCAGGGAGAATCCTTTTTGGTTCCAGGAAGAATCCTTTTTGGTTCCGGGAGAATCCTTTTGGTTCCAGGAAGAACTCATTTGCGGAGTTCCATGTGGAACCCTTCTGTGGAAAGGGTCCTACATGGAACCCAAAAGGTGTAAAGTAGTATTTTTAATAAGGTGCATCTGTATTTTACTATTTATATTTTTGAGAACTTTTACTTTACTACACATTCCTAAATAAAATGTACTTTTTACTCTGTAAGGTTTTCCCCTGGCAGCCAAAAAGTACTTTTACATTTTTAAATGCTTAGCAGAACGATGAATATGATGCAATTCTCACACTTATTAAAGAGAACATCCCTGGTCATCCCTACTGCCTCTGATCTGGAGGACTCACTAAACAGAGAACATCCCTGGTCATCCCTACTGCCTCTGATCTGGAGGACTCACTAAACAGAGAACATCCCTGGTCATCCCTACTGCCTCTGATCTGGAGGACTCACTAAACAGAGAACATCCCTGGTCCTCCCTACTGCCTCTGATCTGGAGGACTCACTAAACAGAGAACATCCCTGGTCCTCCCTACTGCCTCTGATCTGGAGGACTCACTAAACAGAGAACATCCCTGGTCATCCCTACTGCCTCTGATCTGGAGGACTCACTAAACAGAGAACATCCCTGGTCCTCCCTACTGCCTCTGATCTGGAGGACTCACTAAACAGAGAACATCCCTGGTCATCCCTACTGCCTCTGATCTGGAGGACTCACTAAACAGAGAACATCCCTGGTCCTCCCTACTGCCTCTGATCTGGAGGACTCACTAAACAGAGAACATCCCTGGTCATCCCTACTGCCTCTGATCTGGAGGACTCACTAAACAGAGAACATCCCTGGTCCTCCCTACTGCCTCTGATCTGGAGGACTCACTAAACAGAGAACATCCCTGGTCATCCCTACTGCCTCTGATCTGGAGGACTCACTAAACAGAGAACATCCCTGGTCATCCATACTAGCCTCTGATCTGGAGGACTCACTAAACAGAGAACATCCCTACTGCCTCTGATCTGGAGGACTCACTAAACAGAGAACATCCCTGGTCCTCCCTACTGCCTCTGATCTGGAGGACTCACTAAACAGAGAACATCCCTGGTCCTCCCTACTGCCTCTGATCTGGAGGACTCACTAAACAGAGAACATCCCTGGTCATCCCTACTGCCTCTGATCTGGAGGACTCACTAAACAGAGAACATCCCTGGTCATCCCTACTGCCTCTGATCTGGAGGACTCACTAAACAGAGAACATCCCTGGTCCTCCCTACTGCCTCTGATCTGGAGGACTCACTAAACAGAGAACATCCCTGGTCATCCCTACTGCCTCTGATCTGGAGGACTCACTAAACAGAGAACATCCCTGGTCCTCCCTACTGCCTCTGATCTGGAGGACTCACTAAACAGAGAACATCCCTGGTCATCCCTACTGCCTCTGATCTGGAGGACTCACTAAACAGAGAACATCCCTGGTCCTCCCTACTGCCTCTGATCTGGAGGACTCACTAAACAGAGAACATCCCTGGTCCTCCCTACTGCCTCTGATCTGGAGGACTCACTAAACAGAGAACATCCCTGGTCATCCCTACTGCCTCTGATCTGGAGGACTCACTAAACAGAGAACATCCCTGGTCCTCCCTACTGCCTCTGATCTGGAGGACTCACTAAACAGAGAACATCCCTGGTCATCCCTACTGCCTCTGATCTGGAGGACTCACTAAACAGAGAACATCCCTGGTCATCCCTACTGCCTCTGATCTGGTGGACTCACTAAACAGAGAACATCCCTGGTCGTCCCTACTGCCTCTGATCTGGAGGACTCACTAAACAGAGAACATCCCTGGTCCTCCCTACTGCCTCTGATCTGGAGGACTCACTAAACAGAGAACATCCCTGGTCCTCCCTACTGCCTCTGATCTGGAGGACTCACTAAACAGAGAACATCCCTGGTCCTCCCTACTGCCTCTGATCTGGAGGACTCACTAAACACACATGTTTTGTTTGTAAATGGTGTCTGAGTATTGGAGTGGACCCCTGGCTATTCGTAAATACATTTAAAAAAAAACAAGCATATCCGTATACATATATATATATATATATCCATATACCGTCTGGTTTGTTAATACAAGGAACATGAAATGACTTAACATTTGACTTTTTGATCCTCATGTCACGGTTGTTGAAAGAATTGGACCAAGGTGCGGGGTGGTAAGCGTACATATTCTCTTTATTAGAAATGACGCCGAACAAAACAATAAACATTTTAAAAACAAAACCGTGAAGCTAAAGGCTATGTGCCTTAAACAAAGTCAACTTCCTACAAACACAGGAGGGAAAAAGGGCTGCCTAAGTACGGTTCTCAGAGACATCGATAGACAGCTATCCCTGATTGAGAACCATACCCGGCCAAAACATAGAAATACAAAATCATAGATAACAAAACATAGAGTGCCCACCCCAGGTTAGCCTAGTGGTTAGAGCGTTGGACTAGTAACCGGAAGGTTGCAAGTTCAAATCCCCGAGCTGACAAGGTACAAATCTGTTGTTCTGCCCCTGAACAGGCAGTTAACCCACTGTTCCTAGGCCGTCATTGAAAATAAGAATTTGTTCTTAACTGACTTGCCTAGTAAAATAAAATAAAAATAAACACCCTGACCAAACCAAAGAGAGACATTACATGGCTAAATAAAGTTGATCCAAACTACACATTTTGAAGTGTTTAAGTATTAACTCTGAGTGGTTGATTCTCAGTTGATAGTCAGTTGATCCTCACTAGATAGTCAGCTGATAGTCAGTTGATCCTCACTAGATAGTCAGTTGAAAGTCAGTTGATCTCCTCAGCTAGATAGTCAGTTGATAGTCAGTTGATAGTCAGTTGATCCTCAGCAGATAGATGATCCTCCTAGTTGATAGTCAGTTGATAGTCAGTTGATCCTCCTCAGCAGATAGTCAGTTGATCCTCCTCAGTTGATCCTCAGCTGATAGTCAGTTGATCCTCCTCAGCTGATAGTCAGTTGATCCTCAGCAGATAGTCAGTTGATACTCAGCTGATAGTCAGTTGATCCTCCTCAGCATGATAGTCAGTTGATCCTCAGCAGATAGTCAGTTGAAAGTCAGTTGATCCTCACTGCAGCAGATAGTCAGTTGATCCTCAGCAGATAGTCAGTTGATAGTCAGTTGATCCTCTCAGCTAGATAGTCAGTTGATAGTCAGTTGATCCTCTCACGCAGATAGTCAGTTGATAGTCAGTTGATAGTCAGTTGATCCTCCTCAGCTGATAGTCAGTTGATAGTCAGTTGATAGTCAGCTGATAGTCAGTTGATCCTCCTCAGCTAGATAGTCAGTTGATCCTCCTCAGTTGATAGTCAGTTGATAGTCAGTTGATAGTCAGTTGATCCTCAGCAGATAGTCAGTTGATCCTCAGCAGATAGTCAGTTGATAGTCAGTTGATCCTCAGCTAGATAGTCAGTTGATAGTCAGTTGATAGTCAGTTGAAAGTCAGTTGATAGTCAGTTGATCCTCAGCAGATAGTCAGTTGAAAGTCAGTTGATAGTCAGTTGATCCTCAGCAGATAGTCAGTTGATAGTCAGTTGATAGTCAGTTGATCCTCAGCAGATAGTCAGTTGATAGTCAGTTGATAGTCAGTTGATCCTCAGCAGATAGTCAGTTGATAGTCAGTTGATTCTCAGCAGATAGTCAGTTGATAGTCAGTTGATTCTCAGCAGATAGTCAGTTGATAGTCAGTTGATTCTCAGCAGATAGTCAGTTGATAGTCAGTTGATTCTCAGCAGATAGTCAGTTGATAGTCAGCTGATAGTCAGTTGATAGTCAGTTGATCCTCAGCAGATAGTCAGCTGATAGTCAGTTGATAGTCAGTTGATCCTCAGCAGATAGTCAGTTGATCCTCCTCAGCAGATAGTCAGTTGAAAGTCAGTTGATAGTCAGTTGATCCTCAGCAGATAGTCAATTGATAGTCAGTTGATAGTCAGTTGATCCTCAGCAGATAGTCAGTTGATAGTCAGTTGATAGTCAGTTGATAGTCAGCTGATAGTCAGTTGATCCTCAGCAGATAGTCAGTTGATAGTCAGCAGATAGTCAGTTGATCCTCAGCAGATAGTCAGTTGATCCTCAGCAGATAGTCAGTTGATAGTCAGTTGATCCTCAGCAGATAGTCAGTTGATCCTCAGCAGATAGTCAGTTGATAGTCAGTTGATCCTCAGCAGATAGTCAGTTGATAGTCAGCTGATAGTCAGTTGATAGTCAGTTGATAGTCAGTTGATCCTCAGCAGATAGTCAGTTGATAGTCAGTTGATAGTCAGTTGATAGTCAGTTGAAAGTCAGTTGATAGTCAGCAGATAGTCAGTTGATAGTCAGTTGATAGTCAGTTGATAGTCAGTTGATAGTCAGTTGATCCTCACTAGATAGTCAGTTGATAGTCAGCAGATAGTCAGTTGATCCTCAGCTAGATAGTCAGTTGATCCTCACTAGATAGTCAGTTGATAGTCAGTTGATCCTCAGCAGATAGTCAGTTGATAGTCAGTTGAAAGTCAGTTGATCCTCAGCAGATAGTCAGTTGATAGTCAGTTGATCCTCACTAGATAGTCAGTTGATAGTCAGTTGATTCTCAGCAGATAGTCAGTTGATAGTCAGTTGAAAGTCAGTTGATCCTCAGCAGATAGTCAGTTGATAGTCAGTTGATAGTCAGTTGATCCTCAGCAGATAGTCAGTTGAAAGTCAGTTGATAGTCAGTTGATTCTCAGCAGATAGTCAGTTGATAGTCAGTTGATAGTCAGCAGATGGTCAGTTGATCCTCAGCAGATAGTCAGTTGATAGTCAGTAGATAGTCAGTTGATCCTCAGCAGATAGTCAGTTGATCCTCAGCAGATAGTCAGTTGATAGTCAGTTGATCCTCAGCAGATAGTCAGTTGATCCTCAGTAGATAGTCAGTTGATAGTCAGTTGATCCTCAGCAGATAGTCAGTTGATAGTCCAGTTGATAGTCAGTTGATAGTCAGTTGATAG
>NW_027036085.1:0-12661 GCF_034236695.1 Oncorhynchus nerka
CTACAGCTACCACACAACCAACTACCCATAACCCTATCCAGTACTACTACCATACAACCAACTACCCCTAACCCCTACTGCTACCACACATAACCAACTACCCGTAACCCCATCCAGTACTACTACCATACAACCAACTACCCATAACCCCTACTGCTACCATACTACCAACTAACCATTTCCCTACTAATACTACACTACCAACTACCCATAACCTCCTACTGCTACCATACTACCAATTAACCTTAACCCTACTGCTACCATACTACCATACTACCAACTGACCATTTCCTACTAATACCACACATACCAACTACCCATAACCCCTACTGCTACCACACTACCAACTACCCATAACCCCTACTGCTACCATACTACCAACTACCCTTAACCCCTACTAATACCACACTACCAACTACCCATAACCCCTACTGCTACCATACTACCAACTACCCATAACCCCTACTGCTACCATACTACCAACTAACCTTAACCCCTACTGCTACCATACTACCATACTACCAACTACCCATAACCCCTACTGCTACCACACTACCAACTACCCATAACCCCTACTGCTACCACACTACCAATTAACCTTAACCCCTACTGCTACCATACTACCAATTAACCTTAACCCCTACTGCTACCATACTACCAACTACCCATAACCCCAACCCCTACAGCTACCACACAACCAACTACCCGTAACCCTATCCAGTACTACTACCATACAACCAACTACCCCTAACCCCTACTGCTACCATACTACCATACTACCAACTAACCATAACCCCTACTAATACCACACTACCAACTACCCATAACCCCTACTGCTACCATACTACCAATTAACCTTAACCCCTACTGCTACCACACTACCAACTACCCATAACCCCTACTACTACCATACTACCAATTAACCTTAACCCCTACTGCTACCACACTACCAACTACCCATAACCCCTACTGCTACCATACTACAAATTAACCTTAACCCCTACTGCTACCACACTACCAACTACCCATAACCCCTACTGCTACCATACTACCAATTAACCTTAACCCCTACTGCTACCACACTACCAACTACCCATAACCCCTACTGCTACCATACTACAAACTAACCATAACCCCTACTGCTACCATACTACCAATTAACCTTAACCCCTACTGCTACCACACTACCAACTAACCTTAACCCCTACAACTACCATACTACCAATTAACCTTAACCCCTACTGCTACCACACTACCAACTACCCATAACCCCTACTGCTACCATACTACCAATTAACCTAAACCCCTACTGCTACCACACTACCAACTACCCATAACCCCTATTGCTACCATACTACCAATTAACCTTAACCCCTACTGCTACCACACTACCAATGAACCTTAACCCCTACTACTACCATACTACCAACTACCCATAACCCCTACTGCTACCATACTACAAACTAACCATAACCCCTACTGCTACCATACTACCAATTAACCTTAGCCCTACTACTTTTTATACTACCAATTAACCTTAACCCTACTGCTACCACACTACAAATTAACCAACCCCTACTGCTACCACTACCAAATACCCATAACCCCTACTGCTACATACTACCATTAACCATAACCTATGCTGCTACAATACTGCACCAGCTAGCCCGATCCTAACCCCTACAATACATACTAGCAACTACCATAACCATAACCCTACTGCTACCACACTACCAACTACCCTAACCCCTACTGCCACCACACTACCAACTGCCATAAACTACTGCACCACACCTACAACTACCACAACTACTGCTACCATACTACCGACTATACATAACCCCTACTGCTATACAACTGCACCAATTAACCTTAACTACACTGCTACCATACTACAATTAACCTTAACCCCTACTGCTACCATACTGCAATTAACCTTAACTTCTGCTGCTACCACTACCAATTAACCTTAACCCCTAATGCTACCATACTACCAATTAACCTAACCCTACTGCTACCATACTACCGCTCCCTAACCCTCATCGCTACCATACTACCAATCAATCAACCTTACCCTACTGCGCCATACTCCCAACTCCCCCTAACCCCTACTAATACCATACTACCAATTAACCTTAACTCCCCTACTGCTACCATACTACCAATTAACCCAACCCTACTACCACCATACTACCAATTAACCTAACCTCTGCTGCTGCCATACTACCAATGAACTTAACCCCTGCTGCTACCATACCTGCCAATTAACCTTAACCCCTGCTGCTGCCATACTACCAATTGACCCTAACCCTGCTGCTACCATACCACAAACCAACCATAACCCCTACTGCTACCACACTACCAATTAACCTTAACCCCTACTACTACCATAATACCAATTTACCTTAACCCCTACTGCTACCATACTACCAATTAACCTTAACCCCTACTACTACCATACTACCAATTCACCTTAACCCCTACTGCTACCATACTACCAACTACCCTAACCTCTACTAATACCATACTACCAATTAACCTTAACCCCTACTACTACCATACTACCAATTAACCTTAACCCCTACTGATACCATACTACCAACTACCCTAACCTCTACTAATACCATACTACCAATTTACCTTAACCCCTACTACTACCATACTACCAATTAACCTTAACCCCTACTGCTACCATACTACCAACTACCCTTAACCCCTACTACTACCATACTACCAATTAACCTTAACCCCTACTGCTACCACACTACCAATTAACCTTAACCCCTACTGCTACCATACTACCAATGAACCTTAACCCCTACTACTACCATACTACCAATTAACCTTAACCCCTACTGCTACCATACTACCAATTAACCTTAACCCCTACTGCTACCATACTACCAACTACCCTAACCTCTACTAATACCATACTACCAACTACCCCTAAACCCTACTACTACCATACTACCAATTAACCTTAACCCCTACTGCTACCATACTACCAACTACCCTAACCTCTACTAATACCATACTACCAACTACCCCTAAACCCTACTACTACCATACTACCAACTACCCATAATCCCTACTGCTACCATACCACCAACTAACCTTAACCCCTACTGCTACCATACTACCAACTAACCTTAACCCCTACTGCTACCATACTACCAACTCCCCCTAACTCCCTACTACTAACATACTACCAACTACCCTAACTCTCTACTAATACTACACGACCAACTACCCATAACCCTTACTAATACCATACTACCAACTACCCATAACCCCTACTGCTACTATACTACCAACTACCCATAACCCCTACTACTACCATACTACCCATAACCCCTACTGCTACCATACTACCAACTACCCATAACCCCTACTGCTACCATACTACCATACTACCAACTACCCATAACCCCTACTACTACCAACTACCCATAACCCCTACTACTACCATACTACCAACTACCCATAACCCCTACTAATACCATACTACCAACTACCCATAACCCCTACTGCTACTATACTACCAACTACCCATAACCCCTACTACTACCATAATACCAACTACCCTAACCTCTACTACTACCATAATAGCAACTACCCATAACCCCTACTACTACCATACTACCAACTAACCTTAACCCCTACTACTACCATACTACCAACAACCCTAACCCCTACTGCTACTATACTACCAACTAACCTTAACACCTACTACCAACTAACTACCCATAACCCCTACTGCTACCCTACTACCATACAACCAACTACCCATAACCCCTACCGCTACCCTGCTACCATACTACCAACTACCCATAACCCCTACTGCTGCCATACTACCACATATCCTAACCCCTACAGCTACCACACAACCAACTACCCGTAACCCTATCCAGTACTACTACCATACAACCAACTACCCCTAACCCCTACTGCTACCATACTACCATACTACCAACTAACCATTTCCCCTACTAATACCACACTACCAACTACCCATAACCCCTACTGCTGCCATACTACCACATACCCTAACCCCTACAGCTACCACACAACCAACTACCCATAACCCTATCCAGTACTACTACCATACAACCAACTACCCCTAACCCCTACTGCTACCACACAACCAACTACCCGTAACCCTATCCAGTACTACTACCATACAACCAACTACCCATAACCCCTACTGCTACCATACTACCAACTAACCATTTCCCCTACTAATACCACACTACCAACTACCCATAACCCCTACTGCTAACATACTACCAATTAACCTTAACCCCTACTGCTACCATACTACCATACTACCAACTGACCATTTCCCCTACTAATACCACACTACCAACTACCCATAACCCCTACTGCTACCACACTACCAACTACCCATAACCCCTACTGCTACCATACTACCAACTACCCTTAACCCCTACTAATACCACACTACCAACTACCCATAACCCCTACTGCTACCATACTACCAACTACCCATAACCCCTACTGCTACCATACTACCAACTAACCTTAACCCCTACTGCTACCATACTACCATACTACCAACTACCCATAACCCCTACTGCTACCACACTACCAACTACCCATAACCCCTACTGCTACCACACTACCAACTACCCATAACCCCTACTGCTACCATACTACCAATTAACCTTAACCCCTACTGCTACCATACTACCAATTAACCTTAACCCCTACTGCTACCATACTACCAACTACCCATAACCCCTACTGCTGCCATACTACCACATACCCTAACCCCTACAGCTACCACACAACCAACTACCCGTAACCCTATCCAGTACTACTACCATACAACCAACTACCCCTAACCCCTACTGCTACCATACTACCATACTACCAACTAACCATAACCCCTACTAATACCACACTACCAACTACCCATAACCCCTACTGCTACCATACTACCAATTAACCTTAACCCCTACTGCTACCACACTACCAACTACCCATAACCCCTACTGCTACCATACTACCAATTAACCTTAACCCCTACTGCTACCACACTACCAACTACCCATAACCCCTACTGCTACCATACTACAAACTAACCATAACCCCTACTGCTACCATACTACCAATTAACCTTAACCCCTACTGCTACCACACTACCAACTAACCTTAACCCCTACAACTACCATACTACCAATTAACCTTAACCCCTACTGCTACCACACTACCAACTACCCATAACCCCTACTGCTACCATACTACCAATTAACCTAAACCCCTACTGCTACCACACTACCAACTACCCATAACCCCTATTGCTACCATACTACCAATTAACCTTAACCCCTACTGCTACCACACTACCAATGAACCTTAACCCCTACTACTACCATACTACCAACTACCCATAACCCCTACTGCTACCATACTACAAACTAACCATAACCCCTACTGCTACCATACTACCAATTAACCATAACCTATACTGCTACAATACTACCAACTAGCCCAAATCCTAACCCCTACAAATACCATACTAGCAACTACCCTTAACCATAACCCCTACTGCTACCACACTACCAACTACCCCTAACCCCTACTGCAGGCATACTACCAACTACCCTTAACCCTAACCCCTACTGCTACCACACTACCAACTACCCCTAACCCCTACTGCTACCACACTACCAACTACCCTTAACCCCTACTGCTACCACACTACCAACTACCCATAACCCCTACTGCTACCATACTACAAACTAACCATAACCCCTACTGCTACCATACTACCAATTAACCTTAACCCCTACTGCTACCATACTACCAATTAACCTTAACCCCTACTGCTACCATACTACCAATTAACCTTAACCCCTACTGCTACCATACTACCAATTAACCTTAACCCCTAATGCTACCATACTACCAACTAACCTTAACCCCTACTGCTACCATACTACCAACTCCCCCTAACCCCTACTACTACCATACTACCAATTAACCTTAACCCCTACTGCTACCATACTACCAATTAACCTTAACCCCTACTACTACCATACTACCAATTAACCTTAACCCCTACTGCTACCATACTACCAATTAACTTTAACCCCTACTGCTACCATACTACCAATTAACCTTAACCCCTACTGCTACCATACTACCAACTACCCTAACCTCTACTGCTACCATACTACAAACTAACCATAACCCCTACTGCTACCACACTACCAATTAACCTTAACCCCTACTAATACCATAATACCAATTTACCTTAACCCCTACTGCTACCATACTACCAATTAACCTTAACCCCTACTACTACCATACTACCAACTACCCTAACCTCTACTAATACCATACTACCAATTAACCTTAACCCCTACTACTACCATACTACCAACTACCCATAACCCCTACTGCTACCATACTACCAACTAACCTTAACCCCTACTGCTACCATACTACCAACTAACCTTAACCCCTACTGCTACCATACTACCAACTCCCCCTAACCCCTACTACTAACATACTACCAACTACCCTAACCTCTACTAATACCACACGACCAACTACCCATAATCCCTACTACTATACCATACTACCAACTACCCATAACTCCTCATTGCTACTATACTACCAACTACCCATAACCCCTACTACTACCATACTACCCATAACCCCTACTGCTACCATACTACCAACTACCCATAACCCCTACTGCTACCATACTACCATACTACCAACTACCCATAACCCCTACTACTACCATACTACCAACTACCCATAACCCCTACTACTACCATACTACCAACTACACATAACCCCTACTAATACCATACTACCAACTACCCATAACCCCTACTGCTACTATACTACCAACTACCCATAACCCCTACTACTACCATAATACCAACTACCCTAACCTCTACTACTACCATAATAGCAACTACCCATAACCCCTACTACTACCATACTACCAACTAACCTTAACCCCTACTACTACCATACTACCAACAATCCTAACCCCTACTGCTACCTATACTACCAACTAACCTTAACACCTACTACTAACTAACTACCCATAACCCCTACTGCTACCCTACTACCATACAACCAACTACCCATAACCCCTACCACTACCTCTGCTACCATACTACCAACTACCCATAACCCCTACTGCTGCCATACTACCACATATCCTAACCCCTACTAGCTACCATACTAACCAACTACCCGTAACTCCTATCCAGTACTACTACTATACAAACCAACTACCCCTAACCCCTACTGCTACCATACTACCATACTACCAACTAACCATTTCCCCTACTAATACCACACTACCAACTACCCATAACCCCTACTGCTGCCATACTACCACATACCCTAACCCCTACAGCTACCACACAACCAACTACCCATAACCCTATCCAGTACTACTACCATACAACCAACTACCCCTAACCCCTACTGCTACCACAATAACCAACTACCCGTAACCCTATCCAGTACTACTACCATACAACCAACTACCCATAACCCCTACTGCTACCATACTACCAACTAACCATTTCCCCTACTAATACCACACTACCAACTACCCATAACCCATACTGCTACCATACTACCAATTAACCTTAACCCCTACTGCTACCATACTACCATACTACCAACTGACCATTTCCCCTACTAATACCACACTACCAACTACCCATAACCCCTACTGCTACCACACTACCAACTACCCATAACCCCTACTGCTACCATACTACCAACTACCCTTAACCCCTACTAATACCACACTACCAACTACCCATAACCCTACTGCTACCATACTACCAACTACCCATAACCCCTACTGCTACCATACTACCAACTAACCTTAACCCCTACTGCTACCATACTACCATACTACCAACTACCCATAACCCCTACTGCTACCACACTACCAACTACCCATAACCCCTACTGCTACCACACTACCAACTACCCATAACCCCTACTGCTACCATACTACCAATTAACCTTAACCCCTACTGCTACCATACTACCAACTACCCATAACCCCTACTGCTGCCATACTACCACATACCCTAACCCCTACAGCTACCACACAACCAACTACCCGTAACCCTATCCAGTACTACTACCATACAACCAACTACCCCTAACCCCTACTGCTACCATACTACCATACTACCAACTAACCATAACCCCTACTAATACCACACTACAAACTACCCACAACCCCTACTAATACCATACTACCAACTACCCATAACCCCTACTGCTACTATACTACCAACTACCCATAACCCCTACTACTACCATAATACCAACTACCCTAACCTCTACTACTACCATAATAGCAACTACCCATAACCCCTACTACTACCATACTACCAATTAACCTTAACCCCTACTACTACCATACTACCAACTACCCATAACCCCTACTGCTACCATACTACCAACTAACCTTAACCCCTACTGCTACCATACTACCAACTAACCTTAACCCCTACTGCTACCATACTACCAACTACCCATAACCCCTACTGCTACCATACTACCAACTACCCTTAACCCCTACTGCTACCACACTACCAACTACCCATAACCCCTACTGCTACCATACTACCAACTACCCTAACTCCTACTGCTACTATACTACCAACTACCTACTAACCCCTACTACTACCATACTACCAATTACCTTAACCCTACTGCTACCATACTACCAACTACCCATAACCCCTACTGCTACCATACTACCATACTACCAACTACCCATAACCCCTACTGCTACCATACTACCAACTACCTATAACCCCTACTGCTACCATACTACCAACTAACCTATAACCCCTACTAACTACCATACTACCAACTACCCTTAACCCCTACTGCTACCATACTACCAACTACCCATAACCCCTACTACTACCATACTACCAACTAACCCTAACCTCTACTACTACCATACTACCAACTACCCATAACCCCTACTACTACCATACTACCAACTAACCTTAACCCCTACTGCTACCATACTACCAATAACCTTAACCCTACTGCTACTATACTACCAACTAACCTTAACACCTACTACCAACTCAACTACCCATAACCCCTACTGCTACCCTACTACCATACTGACCAACTACCCATAACCCCTACCGCTACCCTGCTACCATACTACACCAACTACCCATAACCGCTATTGATACTACCATACTCAGCCACATATCCTAACCCCTACAGCTACCACACAATCAACTACCCGTAACCCTATCCAGTACTACTACCATACAACCAACTACTCCCTAACCCCTACTGCTACCATACTACCATACTACCAACTAACCCATTTCCTACTAATACCACACTACCAACTACCCATAACCCCTACTGCTGCCATACTACCACATACCCTAACCCCTACAGCTACCACACAACCAACTACCCATAACCCTATCCAGTACTGCTACCATACAACCAACTGACTCCCTAACCCCTACTGCTACCACACATAACCAACTACCGTAACCCTATCCAGTACTGCTACCATACTAACCAACTACCCATAACTCCCTACTGCTACCATACTACCAACTAACCATTTCCCCTACTAATACCACACTACCAACTACCCATAACCCCTACTGCTACCATACTACCAATTAACCTTAACCCCTACTGCTACCATACTACCATACTACCAACTGACCATTTCCCCTACTAATACCACACTACCAACTACCCATAACCCCTACTGCTACCACACTACCAACTACCCATAACCCCTACTGCTACCATACTACCAACTACCCTCAACCCCTACTACTACCACACTACCAACTACCCATAACCCCTACTGCTACCATACTACCAACTACCCATAACCCCTACTGCTACCACACTACCAACTAACCTTAACCTCACTTGCTACCATACTACCATACTACCAACTACCCTTAACCCCTACTGCTACCACACTACCAACTACCCATAACCCCTACTGCTACCACACCACAACTAACCATAACCCCTACTGCTACCATACTACCAATTAACCTTAACCCCTACTGCTACCATACTACCAACTACCCATAACCCCTACTTGCCATACTACCACATACCTAACCCGCTACCACACAACCAACTACCCGTTAACCCTATCCAGTACTGCTACCATACAACCAACTACCCCTAACCCCTACTGCTACCATACTACCATACTACTAACTAACCATAACCCCTACTAATCCCACACTACTAACTACCCATAACCCCTACTGCTACCATACTACCAACTACCCTTAACCCCTACTGCTACCATACTACCAACTCACCCATAACCCCTACTACTACCATACTACCAACTAACCCTAACCCCTACTGCTACCATACTACCAACTACCCATAACCCCTACTGCTACCATACTACCAATTAACCTTAACTCCCTACTTGCTACCATACTACCAACTACCCATAACCCCTACTGCTACCATACTACCAACTAACCTTAACCCCTACTGCTACCATACTACTCAACTCCCCTAACCCCTAGCTACTAACATACTACCAACTACCCTAACCTCTACTAGCTACCACACGACTAACTACCCATAACCCCTACTAATACCATACTACCAACTACCCATAACCCTACTGCTACTATACTACCAACTACCCATAACCCCTACTACTACCATACTACCAATTACCTATAACCCCTACTGCTACCATACTACCAACTACCCTTAACCCTACTACTACCATACTACCATACTACCACCTACTAACCCCTACTGCTACCATACTACTAACTACCCATAACTCCCTACTACTACCATACTACCAATTACCTACAACTCCCTACTGCTACCATACTACCAACTACCCATAACCCCTATTGCTACTATACTACTAACTACCTATAACCCCTACTACTACCATACTATTAACTACCCTCAGCCCTACTACTACCATACTAGCAACTACCCATAACCCCTACTACTACCATACTACCAACTAACCATAACCCCTACTGCTACCATACTACCAACAACTCCTAACCCCTATTGCTACTATACTACCAATTAACCTTAACACCTACTACCAACTAACTACCCATAACCCCTACTGCTACCTACTACCATGCAACCAACTACCCATAACCCTACCACTACCCTGCTACCATACTACCAACTACCTATAACCCCTATTGCTGCCATACTACCACATATCCTAACCCCTACAGCTACCACACAACCAATTACCCGTAACCCTATCCAGTACTACTACCATACTACCAACTACCCCTAACCCCTACTGCTACCATACTACCATACTACCAACCAAACCATTTCCCCTACTAATACCACTACCAACTACCCATAACCCCTACTGCTGCAATACTGCCACATTGCCCTGGCCCCTACAGCTACCACACAACCAACTACCCATAACCCTATCCAGTACTACTACCATACAGACCAACTACCCCTAACCCCTACTGCTACCACACAACCAACTACCCGTAAACCCTATCCAGTACTACTACCATACAACCAACTACGCATAACCCCTACTGCTACCATACTACCGACTAACCGATTTTCCCCTACTAATACCACACTACCAACTACCCATAACCCCTACTGCCATACCACCAATTAACCTTAACCCACTGCTACCATACTACCATACTACCAACTTCGACCATTTCCCCTACTAATGCCACACTGCCAACTACCCATAACCCCTACTGCTACCACACTACCAACTACCCATAACCCTACTGCTACCATACTACCAACTACCCTTAACCCCTACTGCTACCACACTACCAACTACCCATAACCCCTACTGCTACCATGACTACCAACTACCCATAACCCCTACTGCTACCATACTAGCCTAACCTTAACCCCTACTGCTACCATACTACCATACTATAACTGCCCATAACCCCTACTGCTACCACACTACCAACTACCCATAACCCCTACTGCTACCACACTACCAACTACCCATAACCCCTACTGCTACCATACTACCAGTCTAAGCCTTGGCCCTACTGCTACCATACTACCAACTGCCCATAGCCCCTACTGCTGCCATGCTACCGCATGCCCTGGCCCCTACAGGCTGCCACACAGCCAGCTGCCCGTGACCCTAACTCCGGTGCTACTGCCATGCAACCAACTGCCCCTTAACCCCTACTGCTACCATACTACCATACTACCAACTAACCTATAACCCTACTGCTACCACACTACCAACTACCTATAACCCCTACTGCTACCATACTACCAATTAACCTTAACCCCTACTGCTACCACACTACCAACTACCCATAACCCCTACTGCTACCATACGCAATTAACCTTAACCCCTACTGCTACCACACTACCAACTACCCATAACCCCTACTGCTACCATACTACAGACCAACCATAGCCCCTACTGTACCATGCTGCCAATTGACCGTAGCCCCTACTGCTACCACACTACCAACTAACCTTAACCCCTACAACTACCATACTACCAATTGACCTTAACCCCTACTGCTACCACACTGCCAGCTGCCCATAACCCTACTGCTGCCATGCTGCCAGTTAACCTAGGCCCCTGCTGCTGCCA